>NC_088709.1:12065809-12282563 GCF_963576615.1 Watersipora subatra
AATTCTTTCAATATGATGAAAAGAAAGGTTTCTACTGCTATTTTAACGAGTCAGAGTTTAAATGTCTCGGAGATAGCAAAGGAAGGGCACACCCGGAGATCTCACCAGCCGTGAAACTCAAACTATATCAATACTTTCAGCTTCGCAATGAACTTTTTTTCAAAAAAATTGGCAAAAGATTTGATTGGAAGGTTAATTTGACAGGAAATGGCAGTTAGTCATGAACTCCAATGTCAAAAAAACCCAGCTAGGTTTCATCTCATCTTCAGATCAAACAAATCTACCATGTTTGACTCATCCATCGGTGCTTTAACACTATCTGATATATTTATCCACCGTTTGTGGTCAGCCTACATTTGTGTATTTATTATTCATTCAATCATTACTGTCATCATTCTCTAGCTATCATTCGGGCAGCAATCTTCCTAGCACGTTTATCTTGCCTTTACAATATTTTTGAATCGTTACCTTTTCTCAGCAATATTCAATATGGACACTTGGTGCTTTTTTTGAGATTCTTATCTGTTGTTATTTCTGAGAATCTTATTTGTTTTATTATCATACCCGACGCGTCATCTGAGGTCTTTGTTTATTTATTCTAAATGTCATGTCTATTTTGTCAACTGTATGACCAATTACGGATGTATATTGAATGTTGACAATAGGGTCTGCGGTATTCTATTCTTACTGGTGGTTTCGCCAGAGCAAGGTAGCATATACCTATAAGTTATGGAGGGTACTCTGCGTGGCCATTACATAGAGCTGTTCTAAGCTCGTACAGTCATAGAAGTATTTTATGTTGTCTGTTAAAGTAACAGCTGCTGTATCTTAAATATAATATAAGCCTTTTGTACCATCGTCTCCTCTACATTTTAATCACACTTTTCTATCAGCTTGATCTTGAAGAATCGTCATTGATTTTATAAAACTTCATATGGACTTCATTAAATTCATTATGGGCTGCCTCTTAAGTCAGCCGCTTTTATAAGCACATGCAGTGATGGTCCAAGATTATGAACATGCTTGATTATTAACACTTTTGTATTATACAACAGTGAAAATTATGTTCCGTTCTGACTCTTCATGAGATCCATTGGTGGGCCTCCATATGCTGTGTTTGTCTCGATGGATTTGTAGATATGCAAAAAGTTGCAGTTGCCAGCTCCTGTCATTTAACGCTCTTCATGGTATATCCCCAGGGCTGATACTCCCCCTCAAAAGGCCCATTAGGTTCGGCCCAAAATCACGTTTTAGGGGGGGTTTTCAGACCATGGGGCACTGTCAGTGAATTTGCTACTTTAGGGGGGTTTCCACAACCAAGCCAGTAAAAGGGTCCATGCTCATTAAGGTTTTATTCAGCCAAAGTAATACCAATAAATTGCACCAAAATTCCACAGTCTTCATTTTAATGCATATTGCATTAAAATTTGCATGCTTGCTGACGGAAAAGGAAGGGAAAAGAGACAGTCGACACTGCATCATCTTAGCAACCCTTTAGCAATATACTCAGAATGAATGATATTTCTTTTATTGGTATTATTATGTTTTCTTTTGTAAATGAAATGATGATCTGATGGTTCGTGTTTGGAATAAGTTTTATTAACCCTTTTGCAGGCATAACAACATTTTTGTCGTTTTGCGATACTGACGCTAGTAAACAGAGCGACTATTATGTCACCACACGAACGGTTTTTATAAATTGATTTATGGTTATCTAATTTTCTTTTTTTTGTTTAATTTTTTTACCAATAGTAAACTACAATATATTGGTCTATGTTAGCAACAAAAAATAAGCCGTTTTCAGAAGAAAAACGATCGTTTTTGCAATGCTAAACCAACAAAAAATCCGAAATAAAAACGTAATTAAATTGGGAATTTTGTTTGTAGCTTGTTTCTGCTTTATTAATACATGAATCATATTAGATGTTTAGCGCAGCCTGGAACCTGGGCGCCCTCTAGGGAACTCCCAGTTTTTAGGGGTGTATTTCAAATTGACCAACCAGGTGATTGGGGGTACAATATCCAAATTCAAATTGACCAACCAGGTGATTAGGGGTACAATATCCAAGTCTGGGCCTATCCAGGTGGGTGTTTCTTTCAGAGTATCAGCCCTGGGGGTATATCTACCAGCATGAGCTTATAGACTAAAGTTTTTGGAATTATCTTTCCTTGCTTTTTTATTATTACTTACAAGCTTGCATGTATATGGGTAGTCACTGCGTTAAACTAAAGGCATTTTATTTTGTCATTTCTTGTCTAGGTATATAATTGAATATTCCAACAGTTGTTACTAGTGCGCAGTCCTAGCATAGGGCAGCATTTTAAATGTTGTTTTTTCTCTCCCTGTTTTACCGCAGGGTATACGTTAGAGCACAAGTGTGTTGTCCGCATGTCAATCATGTATTCTTCGACACCATAAAAATATTGCAGTAGTTTTTGTTTTCATTTGTATGCATTAGGGTATGACAACTAAATCATGGGTGGTTCAGTGACAGTAGATACATGCATTTAGCTCACTGCATCATTAGAAGCTGTGGACCAAGATCTCCATAAATGCATCTCTAATATTTCAAGACTGATAATTGAAACTTGTGTAATAGTAAAATTAATCAGTGTGTGCTGAAATTTTCTGTTTGGATACGTTTGTAGGCCATCCAATTATCGATATAGAAATTACCATGTCATTCATTGCCTGGCGCTGAAAATTACATGTACTTGTAAACTCAAACATTGTGGATATGTGTCTGCACAAACAAATTCGTATAACAGCCCGTTTCCCGATAAACCCATTCGATATGTTGTAATATCTACTCCTTCCCTCGGAGGTCTGTATACAGAATCTATACCCACCTCTAATTTGATATCTGTTGGAGGGATTCCCTTCTTCCTGTACTTATACTATTGCCCATTATAGGTCATGGTGCTAAAGGCATCATTCATACTAGTGACCTGATATTCTCGTCTGTTGTGAGAGATCAGCAGGTGTAATAACTAATTACATAATTATTCCACCTTTGCCACCCAACGATCTATGTGGCAAGTAATGAAGCGTTGGCCTACAAAGCTGTAAGAAATTGTGGTCAAATCTCGTTGAAAGCAGTCATTTTTAAAAATTGCCAAGTGTGACTGGACAGACGGAGATAGCCACGGCTCTTATTATAGTAAAGACAAGTACACTAGGGGGTCTCACGCACCGTGAGAGATCATCATGAGTAATCAGTATGTTCATAATTATCACATGAACTGGTAAGTCAGCCAAGTAGTGTAGTGGTTAGTGCGCTGGTCTGTAAAATGGAGCGTCCATGTTCAATTCTCATGTGAGGCAAGATTTATTGGTAACGCTGTCAGTGTGGCTTTGGATGGACACAGCTCTTATTATAGTAAAGATCCTTGCTCTAATTTAGTAAGAATTGTGTTATTGAAATAGGAATGTCAACCCATAAGTCTCATGCCTACATTTATATCAGCCATTCAACCCATCTCTTGTTCACTTAGGTATGCAATTTTCCCACTTTTAGGATTTTTGCGCCTATCATATGATGTTTGAATAAAAAGCTTAGTTTGGATAAATATGTTACTATTTTTAGAGCTGTCTTTGGACAGCCAATAGGTAAGAAAAGGCAAATAATTGTAAGAGAATGTGGGAGCAGAATGCAAACAAGATTATCAGTAAAACTGCAAAGAATTTCACTTCTTGCTGACATCTTGTATTGAATGACTGCTGCTCACTGTGAATTTGTTTCTACTTATAGCTATATAAAACTGTATATAAAATATATATAGAAAACTGATAAAGAAAAATTAGATTGCTTTTAAAAACTGCTTCAGGCTAGTTCAGGCTTATGCCGCTTGATATGAACAGTATGATAAGAGCATACATAAAAGTCGATTAAGTTAAAATCAATTTGTAATGAGTCTCTACAACGCTTACAGGAAAAGGTAAAAAATTATAAAACTATCATTGAATCTGTGGTATTCCATAGCCATTGGCCTGCAAGACTGTAAGGTTGAATGATGCTAGACAATCAGGCCAGCCATTATTTTAAATACATTTGAAATCTAAACAATTTTATACATAACTATTGATGCATGTTTACACTTTCAGTTGTTTTTTATCCAGTACCGGAGTCATGACACCAGAGTGCTTTGATATAAAATCTGCGACTAAAATGTGTTAGAGTTAAAAATCTTACACATACATGTAATTATAGGCCAACCTTTTTCAACAATAGCATTGCAATTTTCAAATTAACTTAAATTACTACCTAAGGCAGGAAAAATACTTCATATATTTCATGAAGTCCTTATTTCCCCATTTCATATGAATTTATTTTCAAACTAAATTATTTTCAGACTTCAAGCCTCAGCATAGATGTTGGATGACAATAAAAATAAGTAAAGCTATACCAAATAGTAAAATAAACTAATAAAATGTTTGTTTACAGATGTGTGTTTTGTTGTATCTGTAAGATTTATAAAGAGACACAGAATAACTTTTTCGAAATATTTCTATATGTTTTGTCACTGTATAATTTTTTTCCGAAAACTAATATAGATTTAAAAAGGCTAAAGGTTACTGTAGCGTAATAAAGGAAAGCTGTAAAACCATTACGAAGATTTTCTCAGAGAAACATGTAATCATTAAGTATTTATGTTCTAATATAAAGGGACCAGCCAACTGTAACAGATTTTATGATGCACAAAGGTGATAGGAGCTGGTGTTGAGAATCTTATGGAAGGGGTAGAAAATATTTTCTACCTCTTCCATAAGATATTTTTTATTTTTGACTGATAGCAAATATCTATCAATCTATTGTAACTATAGATATAGCTACAGGCTTGTTTTAACCCATAACAGGTTCTCAAAATAGGAAAATTAGACCGCATAGAAAAAGCTACAAGTGAGCGAACACTTGCTCATAGAACATGCAGCAGGTTGGAGGTTGGCCATGTACGATAGTTTCTATGAGGGTGAGAATATTAGCAAATTATCATTGATGTTGGAGTATTAGATCGTGGCAGGTTTGTAAAAAGTGCAAGGTAATGACAAGTGTCATAGATACGGAAATACTGCATCCAGATTAATTGTTGAATGAATATACATTAAAACATCAAAACATGGATCTTGTTGTAACTTGGACTTGCAACAAAAATAAGAACTAAAATGCATCATATTGTACATGGTTGTGTGAAAATTTGCCATATCAAGCCACCTATGACTAAAATTAGCATGTGAACAGTATATAAAGTGCAAAAAATGACTAACAATAAATTGTAAATGTTTGTTGATGGTCAATTTTTTTAGGTAAATTAAATGAATTAAAATTGAATCATCTTAATTAAAATAACCAAACTTCACCTTAAGTAAGGCAATAAATTTTGTATACTTTGGTTCACTAATATATAGTTTTAACAAAAAATAGATAAGCTAAACATTACGTTATTTTTCTTAATTCTTTTATGACAAGCATTCCTACTTATGCTGAAAAAAATAAAATGTTCTATTATTAACTGCCAGTGTTACTAAATGATCAGGATATCTGCAGCAAACTGTTTAATGTCTCTTATACTTTGCAGCAAGTTTAGTTAATATTTACCTAGACATTCTAATGTGTGAGTATGCTTGCTATTTTTGCGATACATGTAGTTATATCTCGACATACGAGTGCTTCAGCATACAATAAAACCGAGATATGAACAGAATTTTTGAGCTATTTTCTTCTTTGTGGTACGAGTCGGTTCTTGATGGCCATTATATGGCCAAGTATGCGAGAGGCCGCTTCCGAAAACAGCTTCGCTTAGTCTTTTTCCTCGAATCAGTTTAAGGAGGTTTTTAACAGGTTGGCTGAAAGTGACAATGAACGCCCGCTAAAAAGGTGCAATCTACAAACGGATAATAAAAAATTACGATGACAATGAAAATAAGTTTAGTAATAGATTAATACTTATATGCGAGGATATATGATAGTTTCAAACGTTACGATGCCTCCAGTTTCTCAATCTCAGACAACTTAAATTCAAAAGCTTGCATATAATGAGCATTCAATTTTTAGCAAGTTTCATTTAGACAATCAGCTGCTCAACACCTGACCTAAGTATAAGAGTTGTGGCTCCTTTTATCCCTTATGGTCTGACGATGAAATACCACTGGAGGCGGGAGTTATCTTCTCCATCAGTGCATATGGGGTGGCAGGAAATTACTGTCATCGGGTAACTAAACATCTGGAAGCCATGAGGTGCTCATCAGACACAAAGTATGATTATATATATAGGTACACTGGAAAATGTTTAACATTCTGCCTGTTCTCAATTTGTTTAATGCTTGCAGATTAAATAGAAATGGATTCATTCATAGATATAGATAATTCTGCTCATATACTGTAAGCGTCTATAGTTAAATCTATGACTTTACTGTCGATGTTCATAGCAATAAAGTTTATATAAACCTATGGCTATGAGTGACAAACTTGATGACATGTTTGTTTAATTAAGTTCTGTTCATAGTTATGTCAACTGCAGTTGTGTCTGCAACTACTTGTGAACTAACCAATCATCAGTCAACTAACAACTGGATAATCCAATCATTTTGGAAAATATTGATTTTTACCCTAACATAAATTCGTTCACGTTTAGTATTCAGAGAAGTTGCAGCTAGGATGACCAATCATAGAAGACTCTAGCAGCCAATGAACATGGTTTAATGTTACAATGAACAATGATTAGTCTTTTATCATCTAAAATAGAGAAATATGTGATTTACTTGCCATCATCTTATATAGATATATACCTAAGGGTTTATTGCTTAGTTTGCTGCAGCTCTGGTACATGGAGAGCCACACCTTCACTCTGGTGCGTAAAAAATATGTCCATTTGTCTAAAGCCATGGTTAGAGATTGGAATAAAAGATCGCCTCATATAGGAGTTGAACTCAAGAAACTTGGCACAGCAGCCCGACACTCACCTAGGCTAATCATCTTCCTTTGAGAATAGTTATGCACATACTGGAATAGTTATGCACACACTTATTCTCTGTGCTTTATTAGCACCCTAGGTGATCTCTCAGTGCTCTTGAGACTGCCAAAGTACTAGTAACTAGAAAGGAAGAAACTTGAAGCAAAATCTTTGCATTTTGATAGAAGCGCTAGAGTTCCTAAAACATGTTTAAGAATTATCAGTGAGTTTAAGATGAGAGTTAGGTCATTATAACTCAGGTCTACACACATTCAATTACTTGTCAAAACTTGTCTAGCCATATTCTACTCAAGCTTTGTAATTGATAGTGCTAGTTAACTCAACTAATACGGCTGCATCTAGAGATCCTCTCATGCATGCTGTTTAGCTAGTTTACTTGCTGTGGTATCTTATGGAAAACATATTGTAAAATATGACTATTGATTACCACAATAAAATTTGCTCATAATAATAAATGCATTTCTTAATTAGCATGAGTATGTATACTATGCTATATTAAGTGAGTATTTATCATTGCGTAGTTATGATTCTTTCATATTGGTCAAAACCCTGTACTTAACTGCCATATTACATGGGTGATTATGAACATTCACTACAGCAGTGTACCCATTACTCAACAGATACAACTAACTTCAACATTTTCTGTGGCATTGTTTTTACATAGATGTTAAAATTATTCATACTTGTCCAGGCTGTGTCACACAATAATCTGATAACTACCCGTGTAAAGGAATTATAAAAGTAGCCGTTGCCTTATACATGTAGGTGCTTAGTTACAGCTTTATAAGTAGCTGAAGATGCCAAAAAAGTTAAAAGTTAAACTGCAGATTTGTTGTGTGACCGTAATCAGATGACTTGATTCCATCCGCTTCAATTAAGGCAATGACAAGCGGAATTGGATTTATAGCCTATTGCTTTACTCAGAGATCTAGGAAAACAATGAGAGGTGTCAAAATCAAACATCATAAAGAATATAGAAACTTTGCTATCGTGTCCTTTAAAGGCCAAAATGTTGTACAACGTCTGCTGGACCCATAAAGTCAATAAATAGCTATTTATGCCAGAATTATAAAAAAGTTACAGTATTGTGCTCTTGATAGGAGAGTGGTTAAAGAGTTTCAGTAGTATATTTATTCAACTGCAGCAGACATACTACCGTAGTCTGACATTCGGGTATAGATGAGTCTACAAACGACAGCCAATAAAACTACCTTTAGCTAACATATTAAATAATACTAATGGCAATGAAGCTATGGTACAACCTCTATTTGAATTCTATAGTGCTCTATTTTTCAACCCTTCTTGTATAATAACGGTGGTCAATTAGAGGCTGGCGTTGTATTTTCAAATTGTTCGTTAGAATTTTGGGAAGATGAATTTAACCCTTTTGCAGGCGAAGCAAATGTGGCCTATATTTGCACTCTCTCTTGGGCAGAGCGACATTAACCCTTTTGGGATACAATAAATCTGCTAACTTACCTCCAACTTGTTGTAGATTTTTAAATGAATATGCGTCGGGAATCCAAGAAATACATCTATCAGTTTATATCTATTGCTTGCAATTGACCTGCAATGATATTATAACCGGCATCCTGCTTTGCAATTTGTTGGAGTTCTTAATTTTTTATTTCATTCAAACTTGAACGCATATTTTTATTTTAGGACTATATTTAACAATGTTGCATAAAAGTTTACTGCACTAATTAATATGTTTTCTACAGTTTGCAGCCAAAATTGGCTTTTTATGTGCCATAGAAGAGGGTTATGGTCAAGCTAACATTACCGCGTGGATGTTCTTAAATAACATGCTGGAAATTTATTAGTTATATAATAATAATAATCGATCAAATGCTTCCAATATATATTCATGAACAAGTAACATAGACAAACCACATTTATAATACATGAAGAAACAAAATTAACATTTTAAAAACAAAAATATTTGCAATGATTGCTCGGCAAGTTAGGTTCTGATTGTTGCTTTTGTTTGGACCCCTTTGTAAAGATCAAAGAATGTCGGTGGCGCTCACATAGAGGTGGCCAAGGTTTAAATATAGATTTTACGGTATCTGCTTTGAGCCATTATAAGTACTAGAAATTCCACTGTCATACAGCCAACGACCAAAGTGATATTAGAAAAAAGAAAGGGTACTGATGGTTGGGAAATGCAATATTAGCAGTCAAATGGCACTGCAGTGCAATAGGATAACTGCAATGGTAGCTGTAATGTACTGGGTGTGGGTGTTATTATATACAACAAATAGCAATAATGAAAGGAAAAGATTATATGTTTATATCTCTCCTCCTGCAAAAAGAGAAATGCAATATTGGCCAATATTAGAAGTAAAATGCACTGATATTATTAGAATAACCAATATTATTACTATATTAATAATATAAAACCAATGCACAATTTTGTTTACATTTCAAAACGTCATAGCTAACAATATCACGAAGTTGTGAAATTTATATAGATTTTTAGAAAATCTGTATTACGTAGTCATTGTTCTGTAGTCATCCAAACTTATAATTAATTATTGTAATAATCTAATAAGAACCGTTAAAAAAATATCATCGCCATTTCCTTTACTTACACTGCATTAGACATCAGTTAGAATACGAAAGTACTCAAATGTGTCGGCAAACGAAAATGAAAAAATTGAAATCGGCAAATATAAAACGATTTCTGTACTCCTATGTTAATTGCCGAAACCTTTGGCAATTCGACAATTCTATAGACTGGTAAAAAGTGCACGTTATTTTTTCGTGAAATGCGCATGACTTTATCGTTCTATTCTCTGTCGCTCGGCGTTTCAATTTCCGGTCTTAATTTTTATTAAACCAAGCTTTTCAAGCGTTTTGTGGCAATTTTTGTCCAAATTAATCTGTCTATTTGTGTATAATCCGATCAGATGGGTTAGTTTTAGGATCTTGCGGTAACCTCTCAAAGGCTTGGTAACATATTTAAATAGGTTTATATGCGTTTTGTATCATTATTATACTTAAACGACTTTACTGAAAAATAGTTAAATTTGTTGATAGGATTTCGTTGCAAGGGTTTGGTGACGGCCGTTAACGGATAATTTTTCGGGAGTTCTGTGCACATGTGCATTTATCATAAATCTCCCAATAAATCACTTCGCTCTTATTTGGTCGTGGGACAACTTTTTATGGCGTCAACAAAGAAGTAAGTTGTCAGCAGAAACAATAAGGCACTGTATATATAGGTCCCAAGCCTTTTTCTAAATTGTTAATTTACACTTTAGAAAGCTCTTGTCTGCTAACGAAATTAGAAAAACCGTTAAGTACTTGCATAATCTCTGTGCACCGAAGTTTTGATTTGGAACAATGAAATTAAGATCTGCAAAACAATACAAGTTTCAGCAAGTTAAGTTCAACTAGTAAGTTAGCAGTCTAGTGTGCCATGAGAAATCATCAATAATTCGTCTTTTTCCGGTTTTCTATACTTTTTTTCGCTTTTTCGGTCATAAAGCACAAAAATTAACTAGTGGAATTTGCACGATCATTTTGAAGTGATGGAATTTTTGCTGTGATTGCAAGTGTTAGAGTGTGGGTCTCGTGGGCTGAATATCATGAGTTGCTCAAAGTAATTGTTCATCCAAACCTGTGACTCTGATATTAGACAAACAGACATACAGGCAAACAAACATACAAACAGACAATCAAGAGCTGCTCTAATCATAGTAAAGATTATAACCTTGAACAGAAGATTTCTGTTCAAGGCAGTTGATAGCCATTGCTCACCAAATAGTTTAAATTTTTTGCATAATTAAGCAGCTAATGATAGTAGTGTAGAGGTCAATGGTGATTATTCACCAGTGAACTAGTAAAATTTGCACCATTACTAGTTTTTCGTGCCATTTTCGACATGCTGCTTGCTTACTAAATATTTTCACCATATTCTGCTGAGAACACTATGGGTAGGTTGATACTTCATGCCTTTGACCCGATTACATTCTGCTGCTTCCTGATGACAGGAATTTATATTGAAGCTTGTAAAGATAAGATTACAGTTATTAAACTTTTTAGCACTAGTACGTCCACAATTTTAAACATATTATAATAAAAACTTATTGTAAAAACCATAATTAATAAAAAACATTATTTTTTGAGTTGAAAAACAGTACACTCATTACACTAGCATTCCAACTTGTTTCTCTTTTTGTTTTCAGAAAAACTAAACTTTGCTCTGTATCAAAACATATTTTATTAAGTACATTTGAGTTAGTCTCAGTTTATGCTTAGATTTTATGAGTTCACAACAGTTTTGAATTTTGAAGTTGATTTTTATATTTTTTGGCAAATATTACAAATTGTTGTTATTGCTGTTTGACTAATTATGTTTTTGATAGACTTTGATTTGTCTTATGAGGCATTCCATAACCAACTGATAAATCTGATGCTTGAAAATCTTTACTATATGGGAAAGGAGTTGGTTATTATGTATCTGGTTAACTATTTTACCTAAACTAAATAAACAAATAAGTTTATAAAACTCATTAAAAAGTGGTACATTTATTTTTTTTTAAACTTTTGGAAACAGAGCAGCATGTAAAATAATGTTTCATAATAAACCTTACTATATTTCAACCTCTAAAAAAATACAACAATTGCAAAGTTAAATGAAAAATTGAAAACATGAAAGAAAAGAAAATCAAGCAAAAACTGCTTAGAACCAGTTTTCGTTAAAAGAAGTGAAACATATTAAAAAAGATAAATTAGAAAAAGGAATAACATCTATATTAATAAATGTCATGTCATCAGTGTGTTTGTGGGTGTGTGCATGCGTGTGCGTGTGTGTGTGCGGGCATGTGTGTGATTGCGCGTGTGCATGTGTGTCTGTAAAAAAGCTATGCGTTTCCATTTGTTTTGGCTAATTTTATCCAAACTTCACACGTATATGCTCCATGCCTTCCATCAGGTCACTTAAATTATTTAGTCTCAAAACTCTATCTTGTTCCTGTAAACCAATCTCTTGAACACCCACCTGCTGACTATCTGATTGAATATGAAAGAAGCCTTGGGCTTAGCCAGGCTTACCGCATTTCTAAAAACAAAAATATGGTAAAATTGATAGAAGATAAAAAACGCAGATAAAAAAAGAAAAATTACACGAAATAGAACTGGAAAGCTAGTGTTTCTTAACTGAATTAGCTTTGATTTATTATGTTTAAAGAGTATATCGGAACAGAAACTCATCGCTCATTCTGCTTGAGAGGTGCTGTATAGACAAGCAATAATAAATTGCTTCTTACTTACATCCAGACGATAAGCATCATTTCTATTACAGATGCTCACGGTCAGCTTTTGGAATTGACCTTTGTGACCTCGATTGCTGTTGTTGCTTTGGTGATGGCCATTATCTTTTGTGCTAAAGGAAAAAAGTAAGTTTGCAAGATACAGAAAAATTATATTGCTTATAAAAACATGTCATAAAAGCCGTGTCATGAAAGTATTTCAAGATAAGTTATTGATAAGCACCTGACTGTACATAGCACATAAACTTAAGCTAAAATACCTTTTTAGCAGTTAAATATGTAATTAAATGTATATTTGTTAGGGACACTAGTTTGATAAGAATTTGGGCTTTGTATGTTTTCTATTTATATATGTATGATATCAGTATGATATCAGTATGATATCAGTATGATATCAGTATGATATCAGTATGATATCAGTAAGATATAAAAATGGTATGAGAATGATATGAGTGTAATACAAGTGTGATAAGAGAATAATATGAGTGTAATATGAAAATGCTATAACTATGATGTCAGTATAGTTTATATATAGAATGAGTATGGTATGAGTAAGATAGGAGGATGATTTGAATTTGAGTATGATAAAAGTTTGATATGAAAGTGGTATGATATCAGAGTGGTATTGATATGGTAATAATAGGGTATCAGTATAATACATTTATGAGTATAGGATGGGTATGATATGTGTATGATGTGTTTTTACACAAAAGCATTATATCACAGTACACTATATAATATAAACCTATTAGCATGTACTAATAGTGAAAAGCACATTCTTTATACAAGTAAACTTTGACTTACTACCTCTTTAACATATAGCTTCAGTTAAATATAGCTTTGCTATATGACAATTTATATGATGTGAAATAAGAGCAACCATTTGACTCCACATCTAATATAATTTCTTACATTTGACAGTTGAAGTTCTAATTTGGAAAAGGCGTACATATTTATGCATTCCATCTTCAAGTGGTCCCATTCGAAAGGTGCTCGAATAACATAAAGCTGTGTTTCATTTTTTTCTTTCTATTTTTATAAATTTTAAGAAAATTAGACTAGGTAGTAGTACTGGTATAATGTGGAAGACAGCAGTGCTTTTTGTAGTAACACAGCAAGTCATTTTAGAAAACTAACAACAAGTTTTAGATCAGTTCTTTAAAAACCTATCCAACGTCATCTGGTAGTTATAGAGCAAAAAACTGACGAGAAAAAAAAAGTATGACGTGGGTTTAAATAAAAAGGCAAGATGTTGGTAGTTATGAATAAAACTCAAATGACCTTGAATATAAAAACAAAAAACATGCATAAGCTATGTTAATATAAAAACAAAGAAGATAGATAAATTAGATAAATTTTAAGATCACTTGGTCTAAGCTAGACAAACAAGCACCAAATATTTAATTTGGCTTCTACTTAGACACCATCCACTGCGTTTATTGTCAAAATTACAAATAAATTTCTCTGCCTTAAACAAGGCGGTGGAGTGACAATAAAAATATTTTTGTCATTATCTTATGAATGCTGTTGTTCACCTCTGTGGAGTGCAATCTAATTTGGTGCATTTTCTTTTTCACGAAGTTGTATGCAGTACATATTTTATATACCGTATAATACACATACAAAATAAAAAATGTCTTATACATGTATAATGCGGTATGTAAAACTTTTTGATGCTATTTATGATTAATTTTAGCATATTTTTACCTTTTACTTTTAGGCTATGAAAAGAACTAAATGACATACAGTGTATTCTTATAGAAAAGCGGTTATACAAAAGGCGGTTATAAAACATTAAAAAATTTCTGAGCAGATTAATTTTTAAGGCCAAAGTATCACTGTGGCTGAAAGCTAAGATTAATAAATGAGATTAACATTATGATTAAGGGCTTAAGGGTGAAAATTATTTATAAATAGTTATATCTATGACTAGATTATTTCTATGAGTATTACATCCTTAATAACATGCATTGATAAAAAGAGTGTGTCTATGAGTAAAATATGTTAGACATGTTTAATCATGTGGGTGTATCTATGAGTAATATATGTCTATATGCAGGGTACGTCAATGGGTAAGCTATGTCTGTGCATGAATTGTATAAAAGTAACTTATGTCTGAGTTCGGATGATTATGAGTACGGTATGTTTACAAGTAAAGATCACTCGAGCACATTATAAGTTAATAGTTATGAGTTGGACAATATATTAACACTTTGTCAGAATAATGTGTATCGTTTATCAGAATAATAAATACTGACACAGGTGTATCAGAATAACACATACTGACACTGATGTATCAGAATAATAAATACTGACACTGGTGTATCAGAATAATGATTTCTGATTCTGGGGTATCAAAATAATAAATCCTGACACTGGTGTATCAGAATAATAAATAATGACGCTGGTGTTTGTTTGTTGTAGAGATAAAGAAGAGCCAAGTAAGTCTTCTTGCTTCATAATGTACATTGTGAATTTAACAAATTTAAAATTAATATTTAGAGTTTAAAAATGTTTTTCTACCATATTTGAGGTGTTTAAAAATTCAAAGCTTCAGGTTTTTTAGTGTACAAATAAAATGCTTTGTTTATAAACCCAGGCTATGAGTGTGTAAGTGGTAGAGCGAAATCTGCTAATTACAATATAGCTTCAATTTAGTATTGAAACTGTTTTGTCATTAAAAATTATAGACGCATTACTGCTAAAAGTTTTCATTACTCAATAGTTAGTGACCAAAGTTTAAAAAAAACAAAATTATCCAGTTTTTCATGTTCTTTTTATTGAAATTAAGCTTTATCAATTTTTAGAAGCTTTATTTTTTTAAATCTTACAAGTATTAATACTTGTAGTTGCTTCTTGCAAGCGATTGAATTTTCAAATATCATTGACCAACAGGCTATAAGCAAGCTAATCTTCTAGAAAAGCTAAATTTTATATTATTCTATTCAGTGTTAGTTTATTCTAGGTTAGCTTTAGTTCTAATCAAATTGTAATACAAATGAGAATTTGTAATATGAAGTTGTGGATTATGCTAGAAACAAAGGTCACATAATTAGCATATAAAAATGATATCAACAGAGAAAATAAATGCTAGGCTAGGTATAAACATATATTTGGCCTAGGTTCACAAACATGCCATAAAACAATAATGATGAAGGCTAGATTTACCATCTGCAACCAAGATGCTATACACCACATCAACCGAAATACATTTAGGTTTCATGAAACATCTTTTAGGTAGCTCCAGAAAGATATTTGATTAATTTTAAATGAACTGTTAAAACTACATAACAAAGAACTTTGATGTTGAACATTAATTTAATTAGAATTTTCTTCTCCTACAAAGAGCTAATAACTCTAAAAACCTTCAAACATTAAGTAACAGGATACGCTGCTGGCCGCTGCTTGTATGTTAAAGCAGTACTATATACTACATGCTTTCTTTTTAACGTTTAGATATGCCAATTATTTGCTGTTAACCCATTTTACTAGTCTTCATTGTTGATAATTTATTATTTGTTCTTTATGGCTAATTTTGTATTGCTAACCTTCTTTGAATAATCATTTACAGCTAGTTGTTCGTCGATTACAGCACAATATAAAGCCTTCATAAACCTTTAGTTGTTAAACAATTGTCGCTTGCCTTTCATTGTTAATCACTTATTGTTAGCTTTTCTTTGTGAAGACTCTTCAGAAAACCCTTCATCATTGACCTTTCATGGTTTACATTGCATTGTTCAAGCATTTATTAATAATTTTAAACTTTTATTGCTAGCTTTTGTCATTAACTCCCTATTGTTAACCCTCAATTGTTGAAACTTCATTTTTAGCACTTCATTATTAGTTTTAATGCGCAATAAACGGTGGAATGATTCAAGCCAGAGTTTTGACATACTTTATCAATTAAATACAGCTACTAAGGAGCAAAATAACATAAACTACAGTACATGTGTTGCAGCATTTTGCAATGCTAACCACACTTGTCTCAATTATTTTTAAGCTGGTTATTATAAATAACAAAAAAAAACAACTTTTTCACTGTATAAAATTACCTCAATTTATGTCATTCTTTTCGCCCTTTTTGAGGAGATCTTATGTGCACTACATGCAAGTTTCATGGGCACAACATGCAAGTCTCATGGGCACAACATGCAAGTCTCATGGGCACAACATGCAAGTCTCATGGGCACAACATGCAGGTCTAATGTGCACTACCTGCTAGTCCCATGTACATGTATACTGCATGTGACCCTTATTTTCACTACATGGAGGGTTTCAAGTATTATAGGTCTCAAATAGATCTAACATGTAATTAATGTCGAAAATACAGAATGTTTTTACAGTCTTTAAGTTGGAGCTGTATTTTTATGGTGTGTCCCATTTAGCCTGAACTGAATTTGAATTAGTCTTTCAGACTTCAAAGTCACTATTCACTTTTGGAGTCTGTATCTATTAATCATTTATATTATTTTTCAAATCTAGAAGATATCGATGCAGAGAAACAAGAAGAAGCAAAACAGCCTGAAAATGTGAAAGAAGGAGATGAGGAAAAGTAATAAATTATCTCATGAGCTATTATAGTATTGTTAGTTTGTAATAGTGCATAGGTCATGTTAGTCATTGGTAGTCTGTAACAGTGCATAAGTCATGTTAGTCGTTGGTAGTCTGTAACAATGCATAGGTAATGTTAGTCGTTGGTAGTTGGCAACAGTGTATATATAGATCATGTTAGTCATTGGTAGTCTGTAACAGTGTATAGGTCATGTTAGTCGATGGTAGTCTGTGACAGCGCATAGGTCATGTTATTCGTTGATAGTCTGTAACAGTGTACAGGTCATGCTAGTCGTTGGTAGTCTGTAACAGTGCATAGGTCATGTTAGTCATTGGTAGTCAGTAACAGGGCATAGGTCATGTTAGTCGTTGGTAGGCTGTAACAGTGCAAAGGTCATGTTAGTCGTCGATAGTCGGTAACAGCGCATAGGCCATGTTAGTCGTTGGTAGTATGTAACAGTGTATAAATCATGTTAGTCGTTGGTAGCCTGTAACAGTGCATAGGTCATGTTACTCTTTGATAGCCTGTAACAGTGAAAAGGTCATATTATTCATTGGTAATCTGTAACAGTACATAGGTCATGTTACCAATTAGTAACCTGTAGCAGTAAATAAGTCATGTTAGTCATTGATAACCTGTAACAGTGAATAGGTCATTTTAGTCATTGATAATCTGTAACAGTGCATCGATCATGCTAGTCATTGGTAATCTAAATCAGTATTGTTGCAAGAGTTTTATATTGAGGTGCTTGTAAAAGCTGTCTTCATTGAGAGTTTCACTCATAACACAAATGGATTTGAGGTACCGAATAAGAATTATTAAATTCTAGCCAACTTTTAAAATATAATTGCGTGCTCTGGTAACTGACACAGGCAAAATATTTGGTAATTTTTTTAGTATAACCAGGTAAATATCCTTTTTTAACAACTAGGTACATTTGTGTTTTAGCTGTGAAAGATGTTTTTTGAATTATGCAAATGTGAAATTATGTGTTCACAGTAATCATTGTTATTAGCTCACAATTCCTTATTGTTTTAGGTTTATTGAAGTAATATTTTACTGCTAACAGTTTTGTGAGACATACAGCTCTCACCTGATTTTAGAGCTTTTCCTTTTTATGATTGGTACTATTGTAGAAAAGAACCAGGTAAAAATCACTAGCTGCAGGAATGCTAGCAGGCTATAGCTGCAGGAATGCTAGCAGGCTATAGCTGCAGGAATGCTAGCAGGCTATAGCTGCTTTTTATGTACTCTAAACAACATTTTTTGTTTGTCTCTTGTCTTTGCTAGCCTTTGTCTCTCGTCCTTGTTAGCCTTTGTCTCTCGTCCTTGCTAGCCTTTGTCTCTTGTCCTCTCTACAGCTCATATATTTTGTTATTGCCGCTATAGTATGAAGACCGTTTCATTAGTATGAAAGCAGGTGTACCATTGGACAAGACTAAAATACTTGTGAAAAAAACTGTAAAACAGGCAATTTTTTAAATTTTAACAGTTAAATAATGTTTTAATAGTTTGATGTATGTTTTTGATGCAAGTCATGCACCCGATTTAAAAAAAAGTTTTTGCCGTTACTGTTTGGCCATCCTTTACTAGCTGCCTTGCCGCTTTTAATGTTTGACCTCTTTCTTAATTTACAGAAGAAGGGCAAGACAAGCAGATGATGCCATCAGATGCTGAAAAACAAAATTCAGTTCTAGAAGGTGACCTTACAGTCAGATTTTCCAAGTTGCAATAATACCTTTTAGAAATAGAGTAACACCTTTTAGAATAAAAGTAGCACATTTTAGACTCACTTGTAGAGTAATTATGTTGAACTACAGTACCAGTGTTTAAATTATTTTCAGTTCATCGCTGCTCAGCTGACCTACACCATTCCCAGTGTTGACAGGTTGTTAAAGACATTACAAGAAAATTTATTTCATTACAAAGTAATAGCATTATTTATTTTATTGAATTTTATTCATATAGCCATTCAAAAGTAATAGCTGCTTTTTTCTAATTGAAGCTTCCAAAAACATCTGCTTCTACAGAAGTAACTGCAATAAGTGTTTAAAAGCTGTGTAGATCTAACCATTATTAATGTTATCATTCTGCTGCTCTAAAATGATTAAAATTTATCTGCGTTCCATGACTTGTAAATATTAAAGACAATTTATATGTGCTGTTTATACTAATACCTATTGATTTATAGCATGATATAGCAAAAATATAGCGTACAAAAAATTAAGATAGCAAAACTAAAATATAGTTTAATATGTAACATTACATAACGTATTATGACATATTAGTTTATACTATAGTATATTGCACTGCAATACAATATGATGACATATATATAATATGATATGACATGGAAAAATATATGTTATAATACAATATAGTATAGCACAATGTATTTGTAATATGGTATAATATTTCATACAATACAAAATGGTATAACATAATTAATATAGTATAATACCTCGTAATTTATTATCTCTGATTTTAAATAATATTTTAAAAAATCACAAAAGAGTAATCAAGTCGATTCAACAGATAATGACATGTTATCCTATTAATAAGATGTTTCTTGCTCAAGTTGTCATAAACTGATAAAGTAAAGTTATATTAGACGCGCGTGATGAGCAACACACACCTAGATTTATGCTTTACCATAGACTTTATCAGCTCTTATAAAATTTTTCGACCTAGCTGTTAAACTCTATTTAAAACACCACTACTGTAGAAGCTACTGTACTTTATCCAAAACTTCGTGGAACAATAAAGTTAGAAGTGTTGGATGGGCTGGTTTAACAAGAGCTGAGCCTCTAAATGCCTGGGAATCAAATTGTTTGCAAATTTTTAACATTAACTTTCGTTAAAGTTTTCAACATAACGCATCTTTTGAAAGACTTTTTATTTATGAGCTTAGCAAACCATTTCATAGGTTTAAAGTAGTTTGAGAAATGATCATGCATTTGCAAAGACATTTAACATTTAATACATTTATTTGATTGTAACAGTTTATACATGTAGTTCCTTTGTATTATGACATTTTAAAAGGAGTTGAGAAGATTTTATTTTGAAGCTATTTGGCTTCTTCTCTCGGTATTTATCTAACAATACAACTACGAGCAATAAATTAAATACATTTTATGGAGGAAATATAAGTTTTTTTTAAATAGCATGGTTTCCCGTTTTATGAAGCTTCCAACCTAAAGCTGTGTATGCTATATGCGTACTTGTATGTTTGTTATAAATAAAAAAGCATATTCTAAAAACTTAGCTAAAATTTTCCAGAGTGAAAATGGTAAATTTTCGAGCAGAAAAAAACAATCCTTTTTTGTATTTGAGCTAGAATGTTCATAGCTGTCAGTAAATGTTTACTTACAAAACCTCTCTAGACACATCTACCGTAAAAGCAAAAAATAGTAAAGCTTGTTTTTATTCCTTCTAGCAGCTCCCGATGCTGATCCAGATGCTGAAGCTACAAAGGAGAATGAAAAAATGCCAACTAATGAGTCTTCTAACAAACCGAGGTAAGCGAAAGTATGTTTAAATGACAAATTCATTTTTTAATCTCAGCAATAAGACTACTAATTGTACTATCCGGCGCTGCTCAGGTGATAAAAAGTCTTTGCACAGAAAACCTGTTTGTATTTAACATATAACAACATTTGTCATTCTAACTTTTAAACTACATATCATGAGAAAAGTGTTTTGTGTAGTTGAAATAAGTTAAGAAAAAATAAAAGCAACTGTAAAGGTTTTCAAACTTTTCAAACAACTGTAACTTTCAAACTTTATAATTTATCATGAAAAATATGTTTAGTAATATGTTGAATACAAATAAATTTTTGTACAAAGACTTTTTTATTACCCGAACAATGACGGGTGGTACAGCTAGTTGAAAAAAAAAAATATATATATATATATATATATATATAGATGCGGCCATAAACTCGAAAGCTCATTGTGTATCTTCCCTCTCGGCAGGTCAACTATGTATCTTAGTTTGTATTTTATGCATGAAATAGTGCGGAAAGTAGATCCACTATCTTCATCTGTAGGCAGCATTCTGTTAGCCTGGAATGAATATTTGCTTTAGTAAAAGCTGATTTTGAGCTATATTTTTGATACTTTCCGTTATTGGCAGGTAATGTAGTTACTTGTCGACTGCCATTAACCTGGCACATTGCCAATGACTAATTTGAGTACACTACTATCCGTATTTCTAAACTTACTAATAAGAGCTTTGAGAGCAAGCTTTAGGGACGTTGCGTAATGCGGAGTGCTATGCGTATTTTAAACAAATGGTGACTCATATCACCTAATGAATTCATTGCATCTTGCATAGCTTAATTAGTTAGGTTTTTGCCTGGTGAACAGGAGGTTCTGAGATCAAAGCCAGCACAAAATGAATCTTTCATTCTTAGATTGTAATAGCCATAACTGGAAAGACTGAATGACGGAGTTTGAGATTTATATATATAGCCTTTAATATATATATATATATATATATATATATATATATATATATACATGTATATATATATATATATATATATATATATATATAACCGGAAAGACTGCATGACGAAGTTTGAGATTTATATATATAGCCTTTAATATATATATGCAGTAGATTTATATATAAATGAACATATGTATATACATATGTTCATTTATATATAAATCTACCGCATATATATATTATAGGCGCATATATATATTAAGTATATATATATATATATATATATATATATATATATATACTTTTATTAAGCAGCCCATAAAATTTTTTTATAAAAAAAATATTTTGCACATGGTGCCCAAAAAAATAAAAAGAAAGCTGTTGCCATGTTACGCCATGAACGCAAAACCAAAATTTGACATGGAAGACTTAAAACCGTTAAGCTTATGTATACGCCTTATCTTTTTTAACAAAATATTAAAAAGCAAAGCAATGCAATTATTGTGTGCATGTTTTTGTAAATGTAAAATAAAATTTTGTACCAATTTTGCATAAATATTTTTATTTGCTTTGCTTAAAAATATGACTTCCTTAATCGCAACCTATCTACCTCTGTCATACCAGCCTGACCTGCAATAGCCTATTCACCTTATTCAAGTATTTTAAAAAAAGAATGAGTGAGAGAGAGCGTGACTCCAAACTCTTTCACACGTTCTATCTAGTATAGATATCATAACTCCTTACTCCTTTCATTATGGAGACCTTGACATCCTTCTTTTTTGGTTTGGCATACTATGTTTAAAGTAATACCAAATCACAACAAGTTAACCACTTGAACTGTTTTATACTTACAGAGGTAGTGAAGGAAAAGCATCACAGAAATCAAAATCATCGAAGTCTAAACCTGGCATCAAGAAAAGTGAGTAATGTTTTAAGTTAAATGTTTGCCGTCATTCTGGCTACAGCTATATATTCTAGTGCAGTTTTCTTCAGTTCAAAGATTTTTGCTTGCTCATTCTAAAACAGCTGTTTATTATTGTAGCGGCCCTGACATTGCTTTAGCAGGTAGTTTCGTAAAAACTTTATGGTTACCTATTGCTAATCTGTTGTAACGAAATTGCTGCATAGGTAGCAATTTGTGATGGAAATTTTGACAAAATATTGCTAAGCCTATTAGCTCCTAGTTGTTCACAATGTAGCTAAAAAATTTTAACAACTGGCATATTGGAGTTAAACAATATCTACATATGAAGAGGCAATCGTAAACCATCAGACATATAGGAACATAAAATCTTGCCTCTGATAAGCCACTTTAGCTTGTCAGGCTTACGATAAACAGTTGATTTATTCTGTTTACCATCAGGCAGCAGAATTTAATTTTAATTAACTCGAGTCAACATTTGACTTATTCTTTTAGATTCAAAGTAGAAAAACTCCTATTCGAAAGAAGATGGAAATGTCAAAAACCATAATAAAGAAAAACTCATGAAAATAATTTGTCAAAAACGTAACAATTGTGTGATGGCAGCACTCAAACTCAAGAATAGCTGAAAGGCTGTATACTTAACTCTATACTATGATCAGCAACTGGCTGTACTAAGGATGAACAAACGTTTTTGTTATACTATAAACTCATAATTTTTGTGTAAAACTCGTCAAATGTGAAATTGTTTGCAAATAAATGGCAATTGAGTGTAAAAGTTTGAATCTTGGAGCCTTATAAGGCTGTTTGTAGGGTGTAGCATTTTGTCTCCTATGGTAAAAGTATATCACAGCTGATAGCTACACTGAAGTTTCTGGTTTAAATTTTCACAAACACTTTGATAAAAGCTTAGATAGAATGTTTAAAGTGTTTAAAGAACAGATTATACATTACATGCATCCTTTGTTGAATGGAAATGGCCATATTTGTAGATTTTAACTGCCATGAGCCATGGGGCCGGTTAACAAGCACGTGTTGTAATTTGTACCATAGCTGTTTACACCTAATTTTTTGATGAAAAATAGTTTAACAGTCACTTAGTTTTGAACCATGACCATGAAGCATGAACTACTAAACTTTTAAACATAAATAAACTCAAAAACTAGTTATAGCTAACTCAAGTTGATAGCGATAAACAGTCAGACTAGGTTCAAAACTGTAAAGTGCGCTTGGTGATTAATTCTTTCATAAAAATGTTTTGGTTTGTTACGACAAAAGATCAGAATATATAAAATTTGGTTGCGTATCATTTTCACTAGGTTTATAAAAGCTCGCTTGCTCTTATTCATTCAAAGAAAAGATAACTCCAAAGAGAAATGCTATTGATTTTCTCAGTTACAGTAATTGCTGGATGCCCATACATAAACTGCAGCCTTTGACATAAACACTTTTTTAGCTTTAAACATTAAATATAAGTTCGAAATTAAAGTTTAAAATGAAAACAACAATAAATTTTCAAAAATGTTTATTTTGTTTTTAAATGTGTTTAAAGCTTTTAATTCTGTCTGCAAATAAATAACTCACTTTTTCATATCTCACTAATGAAGTTTGATAACCAAATTACATAAAAGACATTGTAGATTAGGCAACCATCTGTAGCTTCTTATGAAAATAACTGGAGAAGACGTGGTTTGAATTTTTAGCAGTTTTAATGCTAGTTATTTCTATGCTTAATGAGTGTTTTTATCTTGATTAGCAGGTCTCATAGTGTAACTATATTACACCCTCAAAACAAACCCAACAGTTCTATATATATAGACTAGCTGTACTACTGTACATTGCTCAGGTAATGCAAAACTCTTTGGACAAAAAATTGATTTGTATTTAACATATAACAAAATTTGCAGTTTTAACTTTCAAGCTACATATCATGAGAGAGGTGTTTGGTGTAGGTGAAATAAATTAAGAGAGATAATAAAAAAACTGTAGAGGTTTACAAACTTTGTCAAATAATGGTAACTTTCAAACTTCATATCTTGAGGAAAATTTTTCCAGCAGGTCAATTAAACTAAAAAAATAAAACGACTATAAAAAGGCTTAAATATAGATGTGAAATAGTTTGCAAGTAATAGCTAAATTAAGTCTGTTTTGCTACGGTTAAAATAAGAGATGATTCGATAATGATACAATTAATACAAACTGAGAAAACAAAATAAAAACTCCAAATATGTTGAATTAATAATAACAGTTCTTGCAGAGAAATGTGTGGGTATAAAAAGGTTACTGTTCCACCAGAAGCTAACCATCAAAACTTTGAATAAGACAATACTAGTACTTCTCGACACTGGTACCAATGTAAAAGTGAGATATCAGACTGTTTTTGTGTGACCGAATGGTGAGAGAATGTAGAGGCCATTCCTACTTGAGATATTACAATTGTCCACGTGAAAAGTATTGACCTTCACCGCAATTTAGTAGTTGAACTTTACAAAAAACCGGAAATAGAAGTTCACGAAAACATAAAAAATCATCATGTTTCATAGAGTTAATAGAATTCAGAGTTTCAAATAATACATCATTCAGTATGTCATTTAGCGTGTGCATACGTTATACGGTATATGATGTCTTTAATCAATATGCTCAGTGGTAGAGCTCGTAGTTCAAAAAGTTGCTGATGCAATCTCCGTGATTTCTAATTAACCAGAACGTGGAATTTTAATTCCAAAATTTTAATAGCGATAGCCGGACGTACCAAATGACAGATGACCAAAAACAGAACCAAATAGGGAAGTAGAACAGAAACAAATAAGGAAATATATGTATATGACCTGCTCTCTAAAATATTTATTCATGGACAAAGTTTTTGTGTTTCTATCGATTCATTCATCGGTATAATTCCAGCTAATTTTAGTGTTTTTTGTTGTTGTTTCATTCTGTGTTTTGCTTCAGAGGCAGCACCACAGAGGCAGCAGGTTGTTTACCAACATTCACACTCATTCTTCTCTTTTCATCTCCTTGTTGTGATTCTTGTTCTTTCTTTTAAATTTTTTTTCCTTTTAAATGTTGATTCAGTTGGCCCAAAACCAAATCAAATCTAGACAGAGTCTGTGGTAGGTGAAACCGCTAGGCTTGTCTAGACTCAGCTGAACAATTTAATCACTGTTTAAATGTCTCGGACTATGCTTTAAGCAGTCTCATGGAGTTGATCTCATGTAAGAAGTTCAAACAAAAGATTATCAATGACCGGATGTTGTTTATTTATTTTAATAAACTCACAATCTCTGCTAGGAGTTTTGATTACTGCTTAATAAAGCAGGGTTGATAAAAAGTGTTAAATGATTTATATATTTATGTTCCCACGCAATAAATATTGGTCAAACAGCGGCGCAATGTAATCTGCAGGAATCAATAAGCACAAATGTTAATGCTTATTGCTACAAGCTCGACTTGAGTATAGATAATTGAAAATTTTCTTGTAATTGGGTAGGAATTTATATTGTTGCTGATTTTATGTTTGCCTCATCGCGGGCAGAGAAATACTTAAAACATAATAAAATTCATTAGATATGATATTAAATGACAAGACTCATATAAACTTCAGCTCCCCTTTTCAGTCTATAATGCTGTGAATTTATGAAATGGACAGCTTTACAAAATCCAGCATCAAAGAAAAACACAATTTAATCCTTAGTAAATGTTACAGAATAGTAGCACAATTCGGTTGAATTTGTCCTCTTAAATACTTTCCTCTGTGATTTGATATTTCAAATGCAAGCATCATGATAGCCTCAAGCCTCAGAGCTCCTAAATCGCTACAATATGTTATCTTTTCCATCTATTATCTATCTATATAATTTATCTACCCCAGTGTAATCTCAAAAGCTCATAGCTGACAATGCTGAATTGCTAAAGTGAGAACAACTCCAACAGAAATTCTTTAACTTAACTCTCATGCGTGCATCTAGCTATATATATATATATATAGATGTATATATATATATATAGATATATATATATATATAGATATATATATAATTATATATACATATATATATGTATATATATACATATATATATATATATACATATATATGTATATGGATATATATATATATATATATATATATATATATATATATATATATATATATATATATATATATACATATACAGTCAAACATGGATAACTCGAACTTCACGGGATCGAGCAAAAGTGTTCGAATTATCAGAGCGTTCAAGTTATCAGAGCACTGTCACAAGTCTATGTGTATACTTATTTATTAGTAGATACATGTACATATACAAACTATAATATAAATCAAAAGCACAAATGGCTTGTTTCAAATTAAATGCTTCTAATGTAAAGTTTAAAACATTTTTATCAAAAAGTATAAAGATTTTTCTATCACTTGAGATTGGTTTGTTGTTTGAGGTGATGTTATTGCCAGGACGTTTTTTTAGATTGACATTGGTAAAACTTGATCGTTGTTGAAATGGTCAAAAGAAAAGACATCTTTTTCTTTTGAGCGTTTTACCCACGATCAATTTTGCCAATTTTTCTTGAAGTTTATGCAAAGATTACCTTACTTTACCTGGGATTCGTTAAGAGCAACACTCCAAGGCAGTTAAATTAGAAGTTTTACGAGGTTTTACGGTACATTGTATAACACTCACGCTTTTTGAATGGATACTTATTGAATGTACACAGGTATTCTGTGTTTAGGTCAAACGATGAATAGTTTTTTTAGCTAAGACAACGTATACGTTTAATTACAACAATTTTTAAGACGTTTTAAACATTCAATATTCCGACGTTGATTCAACACGGAATCAACGTCGGAAAACTATTCATCACGGGCTAGCCGGGTCACGCACTCAAGAACTTTCGCCACGCACATACAAGACAAAAACAACATGTTGTTTTTGTTTTGTATGTGCGTGGCGAAAATCCTTGCGCGCGTGACCCGGCTAGCCCGTGCTATTCATCGTATAGCAGTATAAATCAAATTTCACCAAACCTTTAGAAAAGTCGTTGACAAAAATATTTTACCGATGGTGGTAATAACGACGCTTATGATTTACGAAAAGATGAGGTTTACCTCAAAGGCTTTGAATAAAGTGATTTTCTAAAGCGATAACAACCGTTTCGGTAGCCGTTGGGCAAAAAAACAGTTCGAATTAACAGTGTTGAGTTCGAGTTATCTATAGCAATTTATCATTACGTGGGAACGGACCAAAGAAACCGTTCGAATTAACCATGTGTGCGAGCTATCCGTGGGCGAGTTATTCATGTTTGACTGTATATATATATATATATATATATATAGACCAATATATAGTCTATATATATATATATATATATATATATATATATAGACCAATATATAGTCTATATATATATATATATATATATATATATATATAGACCAATATATAGTCTATATATATATATATATATAGACCAATATATAGTCTATATATATATATATATATATATATATATATATATATATATATATATATATATATATATATATATATATATATACAGTATACTTCATTCTACACATATTGTATTGATTGCTCATTCTTACTCTGCATGAAACTGGTGTTTCTAACGATAATATATATACATATTCTTATGGATTTATAAATGCAATGAATGATTTATATTTATAGTTATTAATTATTAGCATAAATAAACTTATTTTGTCATCAGAGAAAGTTGGCATAGCTTGTTTTTATTTGTGAATTTCTCTCCATGATTTGAGAAACTTTTATATGAAAAGATTAGAGAATGTAAATCTGACAGGAAATGATAAGGCAGCAAATATTAAACACGATTATAAAATCTTTACCTCAAGCTTTGCTTAGATCAAACATACAGCTTAGATTTCTTATCCTCACCCTGGAAAGGTCAGAGATGCAGATGATTATATTTCAAATGTCTCTATAAACGATTTGATTGCAATTTTTATTGCGATTCGATTGCCTTAATCGGGGGATCTGCAGTGAAAGCGAGTGCAAATAGTCGCTCCTCTTACTCCAAGATTGTCTTTTAGTTATATAGTGGCGCCATAATTTAAATATCATCAGCATATAATCTTGGCGGGTTATAATATGTGCTCATGGCCTGTAAAGAACATTTCCTGCGTCCCACATTTTAGCCATATCAATCAGTAACTGACAGAATTGATAATAGCTTTAGCTGAATCAGTAATTACAGACATTCTTTATCTGGAAATGTCATGCAGCTATAGCACCATTGAACTAAATATATGTATACCGCGACTGATCAGCATTGATGTGTTTGCTTACGCTTATCAATAACCTCTACTATAAGATGATTACTTATCTGGCCGGTACTCGAGGCTTGTAAACTTTCACTTGGCTAGTGGTGCACCAAACCTATCATCACTCCTTCAGAAGAGATCAGACCTGAGCAGACTTTCATACGCTCAATCGAAAGCTTGTTGCAATGCAGTCACCAATGTTTCTAGCACTTTATCTAGCTGCCACTTTATGCTGCTGCTCTTTTGTTCGCGCTGACCCAGTAGTCACCCTGAGTCATGGAGGACAGCTGAAAGGACTTAGTACAAGTTTCCTTGACAAACCCGTTGACTTGTTTCTTGGTAAGTTATTTCTTCTCACTTGTTTTGCCGGCTGTAGCAAAAGTTTTATCACATGCCTAAACACAACTCTGGGAACAGATTTTGAGGATTTTATTGGCACTTTTGAGCACTCCGCATGTAAAATAATGTCACTTCCTGTGCAGTTGACTAATCCAGTGATGGTTGATATCATTCAAAACTCATTGCCTATATATGATTGTAGATGTAGCATGACATGCATATTTGAAGTAAAATTTAGTTATCAAATTTTGGTAAGAAGTCATGAAAGATTTTCAGAAAAGCAAACTTATGTCAACAATCCTTCTCATTGTTAAAACTGTTCACATGAAAAGCATTAAAGCTTTCTACTGGTGATAGTAATTAGGAACGTTCAAAATAATTTCTTTTTACACTGTATACTCTGCAGTGTGCTTTAATCTGGCAAGTTTCTCCAGAGTTCTATGTAACAATAGTCATAGCATGTGATTTGAATTGGACTTTGATGTTGTGCTTCAGGGGTGAGATATGCCGAACCTCCTACTGGGTACTTACGGTTTAAAAAACCAATAGAAGCAACATGGGACGGAGTGATGGATGCTACAGATGTTGGAAACCCTTGTTCACAGTTTGAGTTCCCAGGTTAGGCCTACAGCTAAATTAAACATTTATAGGTTATTTTAATTGTTTTCGTAAATACTAAGAACTCTATGGAACAGAAAATTAGTTGGGTATGTGTACCGCTGTGAGAGTTGACGTGAAGCGTTAATCCAGGTCATGCCATCAAAGTTGAGATGGTTGACCTTGAGTTTTTTGATAAGGAAAAACTGCTGATTAGCTTTGTCTTTCCAAGCCCCATTGCTGCGCCGCCACACTGGTGATCATAATTGTGTCTCCACCTAGTAGTTTTTGTGTTATTTGTCATTTCTGGCATCAACTTCCTGCCTTGACTATCTCAGACCACCCATACTATATATACTTGATAAGCAAGTTTTATAGTCACTCTGTCTGCCACCAAAATTGTTCTGATGAAATACTATCTACTGTATTTGTTGGACATGCATTTATCCTATCCTGTGAATGGTAATAAGGGCTGGCCAACTACACATTAAAACATTGCTATAGTACTTCAAAGGCCACCTTTTTACTTCTGTATATTTACATGTGCTCCTACATTTAAAAACTATATTAAATTTGTCCAATTTTGTCAATGGGTAGAAACTTCATTTTTATTGAATCTTTTGTCATAATGTGCAGATGCAGCTATGTTACACCAAAACCAAGTTAAGGAAAGCTAATGTTAGTACATATTTTGTGATATTCAAGTGTAGAACTTCCTTTGCCTTCCATAGAGATGCATAATGTCATAATTCATGCAATACATACTTAAAAACTATGAATTATTAACAAAAAAGGGTTTATTTTAAACAGTCTCTGATAGTGATCACCATTGCATAAGTTCATTTCTACTAATAGTAGACCTATAGCCATGACATCTTTGATGATTTCTACTCATGAAATTTAGCACCAATTTGTTTACTTTATGGCAATAAGGCTAACGATGTTTTACATCAGGTTAAAAAGCTTGAAATTTTGAAGATTTGGAAAACTGTATATTATTGAATGCAGCAAAAAACATGAAAATTATCAAGCTAGAATTTTTAGTAGATAATCCGTGCAGGTTGACCAAATAGCAGAAAATAGCAATTTTTATTGTAATAGGAACCATGTTCATCTGTCTGTGTGTCTCTCTGTTTGAAGTCACGATTAACAGTTGAGAATATGTTTCCCTCATCCAGGGTTTGTACCCTCACCCTTCAGCATAGCATACCAACATACTAACAACTGCACCAAACGAGCACCTTCAACCATCTTGGAATAATTGTGCAGATAGTTATTCTCTGTGCTTTACAGCACTGCGGATGATGTCTCACAGCACACTAGAGTGACAGGGTACTAGTATATATGAAATTAAATGAAAGTAAATACCTTTTTATCGTAGCTTGGTAGTCTCAAATAGCATCTACCATCTCTACACACAACATCCAGTGATGTACTACATGTAGCTCCTAGATCACTGGCTAGGCACCTGGTTAGAAAACATTACATGTCTCAAGCCACTGTTAAACTTCAAGGGAGTCTTGTGAATTCCAAAACATATTCCTACTGTAAGCCAATTGCTTAGCTTGTTTTTTATTGCAATAAAGTAACATCATAATTTTTGCTATTTTTTCTATAAGCTTCTGTGAATTATTAAAAGACATGGCCTATAATTATGATCATGATTACTTAATGCCGGTATCCCACGTACCTGCTTCACAAGCTGTTAGGTGATGGTTAACATATTTGTTATAGATTTGTTCATGAGTTGTCCTCTCAATAATAGATTAATCACCATATCATTATATAAACATTGACAGTAATGTGGAGAAGACAACTCAAAGTCTGGCTGTAACTTAAAATTGAATGTATTCCCTATAAAACATATAATGGAAAATTTGTGCAAATATGAAACAAATATAAATAAGAAAACCAGTTTTTTTACTTAGTTTAACTTGGTTTAAACCAAGTCAGCCCTGGTTTTTACAAATACCTCATTCGGTAGTCACTACTCATGGAGTACACCTAGGGTAGTTCTTACGGGTACACTGTGACTTTTTCCCTGAGCGATTGTAGCTCATAAAAGTTAACTAATATTAAAACTTGAGCATAATAATAATATTCCAAAAGTGCAATTTGCTGCACTGTTTGAATCGGCTAACTCAAAATCCAAATCTAAACTCAGGAAGGTTTTGGATCTCCTAGGTTAGTTGTTCTGACATAAGTTCCAAATATACCTACAGCATCAGGTACAGAATCCGTCCTAAGATCGCGCCTGCGCAATCTTAGGATCGCCTGTGCAATCCTAAAAGGCGCCGAAGGGGTGGGAATAATAGCAGCCAAAAAATATATTAAATAATAATATAAAGGTGTGAAATATATTGCTATTTCTCTGGCCAATACTAGACTGTGCAAACGATAACTCTGTGTGATTACACTAATTTGTTATTTTTGTTTAGTGATGCCATTAATTTCACCTTTATATTCTCACACACTCTCTTAATTATAGATTTACTACTTTGTTCATTAAGAAATTGAATTGATTTTTATTATTATATTAGAGCTATATATATAATTCAAAACCGCGTACATCGAGATAACTCTAGAAGGGTCTTACTAAGGATCTAGCACGAAAATGGTTACCTTATATAACTCTGTCTATCTGAGGTCACGCTTAGAGGTTAGCGAAAAAATGCCTTGCAAAAGAATTGAACTCGGGTATTCAGCCGAACGGCCAGGCACACTTACTGTGCGCACCACTTGATCACCTTGCTGTGCCACGAAATAATTGTGTACATATTTACTACACATAATAACCTCTCACAGCGTAAGGTACTGCCCGCGTAATAATAACAATAGTAGCAAAATATGGATTTTGTGCAAAATTAAATGTAATCTTTTTATCAATAGATGCAACTAGTTTCATTAGAATGCCTGATGCTTTTTCTCCATGATGTATATGGCCTTTTTTTCATATATTTCTGGCCAAAAAATCAAAATTATGGGAGCCAAAAGATTGAGTTTAACAGTTATTATCGAGCATAGCTCAGATGTGTAAACATGATTTGAGCTCCCTCATTATTTAGCTATAGCCAATCTTTCCTTTGTCTTCCCTTGTGTATTCATTTTGTACTGCTGGCCTCTCTCCTTTTTAAACACCCGATGCAGCTTATTCATAAATTTCAATTTATGCTAATTGCTCTTTACAAACTTTTTCAGGCAGGAAATACACGAAACAGCCAGTAGTGATTCTGGTCCCCATTTACATAGTAGACAACAAATGTATCTACAAATATAAATCTTAAAGTCTGTTGTTTGGTGTGTCCAGCTATAGCTGTTAAAATCTAGGAATGAAAGATCCGCATCGCGCTGGATTTGATCTCGGAACCTCCTACTCACCAAGTGATAACCTAACCAATTAAGCTGCGATGCAGCTATTAATTACCAGATGCAATGAGTTTACATGTATTAGGCGATATGAATCATTATATTGGGTAAAATACCCATAGCTCTCTGCGTTACGTTAGTAAGTTTGGTAGGTTTATTAGTTTAGATATACGGATAGTAACTTACTCAATTTAGTCATTGGCAATGTGCCAGGCTAATGGCAAGGGACAGGTAACTACATTACCTGGCACTGTTTACAAGCTGTTATTTAATATCCATGCAACGCCAGGCATTTGGCTAGTTTTATCTATAAGGATTGGTGAATTATCAAATATCATTTATTCTTGCATTTCAGGTCTAAGTAAGGTTATAGGCGATGAGGACTGTCTTTTTCTCTATGTAACTGTACCTGGTAAAGTCCAAGCTGGTGCTAAAAAGCCTGTCATGGTGTGGATTCATGGAGGGGGATATACCTTTGGGACTGGAATGGTCTATGTGGGTGGTCCTTTGGCCACCTTTGGAGATGTAATTGTTGTCACCATCAACTACCGACTCGGACCACTAGGGTTTCTTTTCGAAGGTTCAGGTAAGTGAATAACAACAAGTTTAGGTTTCAAAGAATTGTCACTTACGCCAAAACACACAAAACTTCTAAGTGGCTGTTTTTCAAATTAATTTAAGACATTGTGTTAAGGTCACAGATCACTCTGTCAGAGCAATTTGTCTGCATGTGTTTAGCATTACACATCTTTACAAGCAAATGTATTTTTGTCATGGCTACTGATGCATCCATTTCTGGCTGCTGCCAAGACAGTTAATCACAGAAACTTATAAGTGAGAAGAGATATGGGCACTATGTAGCAACCCCTTTCGCCCTCATTAGAAAACACCAATAGCCAATCAGAATGGTATCTCAATCTTAGCGTGGTGTAACCATATCTACTAAGATAATAGCAGATGTTACCATCACGTCATGATGCCATAACGGCTGTGCAAGCATTTTTACTTATTAGCTTTAAAGCGCATACAGAAGTTTATGTATTAATAGAATATGTATAGCCTGCCCTATGTGTATTCTTGTTAAAATCCTTGTTTTATATGTAATTTAAACTGAGTTAATCTTACATGAAACTAAGTTTATGCTTAGTCCGCTATAAATTTTCTCAGTTGTATACTACCAATCAACCTAATGTCATTTCAACAAAGCATGCTCTATGATAGCATAATCTATGATTATATACTCAATAATAGCATACTACATTACTAATGGGTACTTGATGATAGCATACTCTACAAGTGCATACTCTATGAGTGCATATGCTCTGAGTGCATACTCCAGGAGTGCGTACTCCATGAGTGCATGCTCTATGACTGCATACTATATGACTGCATACTCTATGATAGTATATTTTATAAGTGCATACTCTATGAGTGCATGCTCCATGAGTGCAAACTCTATGAGTGTATACTCTATGAGTGCACACTCTATAGTAGCATACTCTATGAGCGCATACTCTATGAGTGCAAACTCTATGAGTGTATACTCTATGAGTGCACACTCTATAGTAGCATACTCTATGAGCGCATACTCTATGAGTGCAAACTCTATGAGTGCATACTCTATGAGAAAAACTAGTATTATTGGACTATAACCTGACTGTAGCAGCTTGTTAGCTCCATGTTACAAAGCTACTTACACAAGTTCTTGCTATCGAGTGAGACTGACTAATTTACATTTGATAGTTATATTTTAGGTCTGTATGTTACAAACAAATCCTTTTTTTGGCGCTGAATAAGCTTTATTGGTTACTAGCGGTAAGCCCAGTTATACCTGGTATTTCTTTGTTTTTAGTTAGATAGCAAGCAGGCAGGGATGTTAAAAGATGTTATGAGTGTATACTCTATGATTGTATACTCTATGAGTGTATACTCTATGAGTGTATACTCTATGAGTGTATACTCTATGAGTGTATACTCTATGAGTGTATACTCTATGAGGGTATACTCTATGAGTGCACATTCTATGAGTGTATACTCTATGAGTGCACACTCTATGAGTGTATACTCTATGAGTGCACACTCTATGAGTGTATAGTCTATGAGTGCACACTCTATGAGTGTATACTCTATGAGTGCACACTCTATGAGTGTATACTCTATGAGTGCACACTCTATAAGGATGTTTCTCAGAAACCAGATAGAGTTTTGAAACCAAATATTTTTAGTCGATTGTCAGAAGGCACGAAACGCAAGCGTGTAAAGTTAGGATAGAATCAGCTAACAAACTTGGAAACACATAGCTGGTACGCGGACTGACAGACAGACACAAGCACACAATGACAAAATGGGTTTATTAATATTACTTTGGATAATTCTTCTGTCACAGCCATTATCAAGTGACAGAACGCATGCCAAAAAAAATACATGTATATATATATAAATATATATATATACATATATATATATATATATACATATATATATATATATATATATATATATATATATATATATATATATATATATATATATATATATAAAATTGGGTAAAAATGAAAGTTAAAGTTAAGTTTAAAACAACTTTATTACTAATAGTTTCATATTGCCATGCAATAATCATCTGATGATTATTGCATGGCAATATGAAACTATTAGTAATAAAGTTGTTTTAAACTTAACTTTAACTTTCATTTTTACCCAATTTTACATCGCTCTATTTTAATATTGAGCACTTTCATGCAAGAGACTGTTCATACTGCATCTACTGTATATATATATATATATATATATATATATATATGTATACATGTTTGTATGCGGTTGCAGCATTGTATTAGCAATACATTTGCTCCTGAATTTTGTTCATTTGCCTGGTACATTGCAGATGTATGGCAATAAGCTGGAGGATTCATTTCCTCCATAAATACATACTGAAAAATATTTCAGTAATTGTTAGGTTAGCGAGCTTTCTTCAAAAAAGTTGAAGCTGCTGATTCAGCACTTGTAAGATGCACAGAAAAAAACTAAAATTAAATGCGGACTTTAGTTCTAAATAACCATTTTCTTTGCAAGTCCTTCGTCTTATAACAATAGTTCTTGTCTTGCAGACTGAACTTTTAGCTTTTGCGCGGGGCATTTTATGTTGATTTCTCAAAGGCAGTTAGACAGAGGGCAAATGAGCTTTCTAGTACAGGTCACAAGTTCATCATCGTATGAAATTATTATCAATTAACTATTGCAATCATAAAAAACACATATAAAAAATAACTTTTCAAAGGCTTTTTTCAGAGATTTTCAAAAGGACCTGGTAATATTTCATAGGTACTGGCAACTATGGTCTATGGGATCAGAGAGCAGCCCTTCTATGGGTCCAAAAAAACATCGCACAGTTTGGAGGTGATCCAGATCTTGTTACCATATTTGGAGAGTCAGCGGGTGGTGGCAGCGTGTCAGCTCAAACAATGAGTCCTCATAATGACGGATTGTTTAAGCGAGCTATACAGGAGGTGAGCAACACCTGCTTGCTAGCTTTCTACTAATAAATATCATGGAGAAGAGGGCTCCTCTCCCTTCTCTTTTTTACTTCCCTGTTTTTTATCTCACACTCTCTTACTTTCTCTCCCACTCTCACTCTCTCTCACTCTTTCTCTCTCTCTCTCTCTCTCTCTCACTCTCTCTCTCCCTCTTTCTCTCTCTCTCTCTCACTCTCTCTCTCTCTCACTCACTCCCTCTCTCTCTCTCTCATTCTCTCTCTCTCACTCTCTATCACTCACTCTCTCACTCACTCCCTCTCTCTCACTCTCTCTCCCTCTCTCTCTAACTCGCTCTAACTCTCTCTCACTCTCTCTGTCTCACTCTTTCTCTCACTCTCTCTCACTCTCTCTCACTCGCTCTTACTCTCTCTCACTCTCTCACTCGCTCTCACTCGCCCTCACTCACCCTCACTCACTCTTGCTCTCTCTCACTCTCTCACTTGCTCTCTCTCTTGCACTCTCGCACTCTCTCACTCTCTCTCTCACACTCTCTCTCTCACACTCTCTCTCGCACTCTCTCGCTCTCACTCACCCTCACTCGCCCTCACTCACTCTTGCTCTCTTGTCTTCACTTTTCTTTTTTTGTCTCTCATCTTTTCTTCTTTCATTTCCTTTTTGTTATCTACTTTTGTAGTCAATAGAGACAATGGAGTTGGGTAAATATTTTGTTAACTATTGTTTAAGAAAACTTGCAGATTTGCCAGTGAATGAGAAAGATATTTCTAACCATTACTATAATAAGAGTCATTTTTGTCTGTCTGTCCGTCTGTCCAAAGCCACAATTGAAGGTTAGGAAAAAAATCTTTTTGCTAAACACGATTCTAACTCGTGATTTTCAGCGTAGTAGACCGATGGTCAAGCTGCTGCCCCCAATAATTGGGCACATACTTTTGCTTATTGTTGGTCAGCACACCTGACTATCTCTTACGGCTGCCAGAGTACTAGAACATGTAAAGCTAATTTGAGGGAAGTATGAAAAGATAGGACAAATCTAACGTGTGATGAGCAGTATTCATATGGTCATATTCACGCTAGAATATTTTTAGATTTTTCGCCCAAAACTTTTCTACTTGAGGTGATTACTATTGCTACTGTATTTAGTCAGGAACACTATTCCTTCCTTGGAGTTGGGACCTATCCAGTAGCCCTAGGCCTGAGATGAATAAAATATTTCGACAAGACCATTGTCCATCTATGGCGACTTCTTCTATTTATGACTGTCTACAGAATGTACCAGTAGAGCTAATTTTTGCAAGTGCAAGTAGGATGAATATTGTTGACTCTCCTTTTAAACCGTCAGCTGACGAAGACTTCTTTGCCAAAGACATCAACATTAATTCCTATCAACCAGCTCAACGGTAAGGCTGTCTCTCTTCACTTATATATATATATTTATATAAATTAAAAAATTAAATAGTTCACTTATCTTTCAGCTACTGACAGTTTCCTGCTAGTGCATTCTTCAGGCTGTAGATTATATATATATATATATAGTTTACAGCCTGAAGAATGCATTAGCAGGAAACTGTCAGTAGCTGAAAGATAAGTGAACTATTTAATGTATACATAATTATATATAATTATATGTATGTATATACGGTATATGTCGCTTCGAAGAAATTAGGTTAAAAAGATAACTCTAAACTTTGAGATTTGTGTTAAAATTAGACGATTTTTAAGCAAAATGTTCTCGTGACAGCTGCAACATTACTCTCTGCGCTTGGGTCTCATCAGGCTGCGAGTGATGGTTTTGACAAGATGGCGTGTTGTAGGGGCGATGCTTATGAAATTTCCGAGGAGATAAGTCCTCGCGTGATTGCATGCTGATGTCAATTCATCCCTTTTGTGTAGTGCTGTTAGTTCTGGTTTGAATATTATGTAATGTTTTTCTAACATGCATAAGTTCTAGGGTTTTGTTGTGTTGTTGTAGGGTTAGACACATGCTTATATTTTCAAAGTTATCTCAATGTTTTTGTTGTTGTCTTTTAAATTTCATATCTTTTTAGTAAGTTCTGGTTGATTTTGTTTACTGTTTTGATCGATCAGAACTTTGTGGTTATCGTATTGAGATTTTAATTCTGTTGCGCATAGTCCAATGCATGATTCGGTTTTCATGTCAGTTTTATTTGCTACTGCAGCTTTGGTAGAATATGTTTTTGGTGATGCACTTGTTGTTTAGTGTCAGAAATCGTAAAACATAATCTACTTGATGATATTAATGGTACTTGATAATTGAAACATTTCAGTGCTCTATGAAAGAGTTACACCATTTGGTATTTTGAATCAAACAATGCTAGTAAAAAAACTAACATATTTATGATACTGGGAGTACATCTACTGTTTTAACCAAAATGTGCACTTTCCAAAGGGGCCCCTTTGCTAACCGATGCATGTAGATTGTAAAAAAGTTCTTTCTAAAAGTTGGCTTTGATCACTGTCGGATGTCATATTGCTTCTAATAGCATGTTTTGCATGTTCTGTGGTAGTCTCTGAAGTGATAGTCTCCAAAGTGATAATCTTTGAAGTGATAGTCTTCAAAGCGATGGTCTCTGAAGCAATGGGTTCCGTAGCGATGGTCTCCAAAGCGATGGTCTCCAAAGCGATAGTCTTCGAAATTATGGTTTCCGAAATGATGGTCTCCGAAGCGATGGTTTACGAAACGATGGTCTCCAAAGCGATGGTTTCTGAAACGATGGTCTCCAAAGTGATAGTCTTCGAAAAGATTGTTTCCGAAGTGATGGTCTCTAAAGAGATTGTCTCTAAAGCGATCGTCTCCGAAGCGATGGTCTCCAAAGGGATTGCCTCTAAAACGATCGTCTCCGAAGCTATGGTCTTCGAAGCAATGTTTTCAAAGTGAGGGTCTTCGAAGGTACCCATACTGTTTCAGCTACTACTTATCAATGGTTTTTTTTTTAAATTTTATTTAGATTTTTAAAGAAAATTACAATTCTATTGTGCAGTGCTTCTTTTACTTTACTTTGTTCACCAAATATACGTTAAGGCAACTCTGCCTTGCTAACTGTGACTGTAACTCAAAATGAATTGGACAAATTTATACATTTTTGTCATCAGCTCACAAATGTTACAATACCAAAGTTTCTAGGTTTGAGCTGATGTCAGGAGTGAACGGACAAGAAGGAGTTCTTTTCTATGCCTTAGAAATTTCTACCCCAGCAGCTATGAGCAATGATACTTCAACTTTAGAGAGTGGACCAGACAAAGAACTCATAGAGGAATTTTTGATGAAAAAGTGTGTCTCTTCGATTGCACCACTTTCACCAAACCTCTGTGTCCAGCAAATCATTGACATCTATGAGTTGGACACAGCAGTCAATGGCAGGGAAAGGGCTTCTCGACTTATTGAATTTCTTGGTTGGTGTTTAAACGTGTCAGCAGTTGCACTTAATAATACTAAAACGTTAAAAAGTCTGTAGCAATTTAATTGTTTATAATATTATAGTTTACAGGTTTTTAGTTTATGATATAGTTTACAAAAGAGTGTTGAAGGTGAAAGAGATTTTTTTGTAAGTCCTTCTATAAGAGAAATAGACCATGATTTTCGTTATATACATGTACTTTAGAACAAGCAATTTAAAGAGTATTTGATTGCGTTCCAGAAAGTAATGATACTAAATATGTATTTATTTCTTGTATTTTATTGCAGACGTTCTGCACCAATTGTAAACAAGAAACCTCTTAACATATCACAAAATCTGTATGCTAACTATCACTTGCTATCTCAATAATAACATCTTCACCACAAACCTGTAATTGTTTCTGGCAATGGACTCTCTACAGGGGACCATTATATGGCTGTTGACATCACATTTGGCCTTGATGAGCATGCTGCTTCTCCTAAGCCAACTTATGCCTACTACTTTACTGAGCTAACTAACCACTCGCCAGACTTGCTGCTTTGGCCCTCTCTTCCATCTGGTGTCCAAGTGGCAGCCGACCATGCGGACGAGCTGCTGTTTGTCTTTGGTACTCCTTTTATAAAGGATAATGAAGATACATTTTGGAGAGGTAAAGTTCATGCAGTACAAATAAATGAGCATTTAAAATTAGAATATTCTTTATTTTTTTTATTTTTAGTTTTTATTTGCTAAATGATGGCTAATATTTCAGAAACAATTGTAGTGTATTTTATTATTGCAATGCTTCTTCTGCAAGCCTATAAGGTTCATTATTGGTATCTTTTTAAACAGCTATATTTTTATAATATATCCTATGTAATACTACAAGCCAATGGCTCCTAACATAAAGAGTTATCTGCTCGATATGATAAATTGGATAGGTTATTGCAAGGTTTGCAAAGGTCTGCTTTTACTGTTATATGATATTGTACAGAGATGCTTGTGAAAGACCCAACTGTGTCTTCTGTTATGGTCAGCATTGATGACAAGAATAAAGAACTCTCTCAAATGATGATGTACATGTGGACCAACTTTGCAAAATCAGGGTAAGTGCAAGTCACAGCAGAGCTCAGCAATTGGCAAGAATATTTGGAAGCTGAACAAGAGCCCACATGATTGTTACCCAGGAGATAGATACTTCATGAGTAAGATGAAAATTTAGCCTATCAGAGGTGCTGAACGATAAATTGTAAAAATACTATCGTTTAACAAATAATCATTAATTTAGCGAATTGTTATTTGGGAGATTGTAATCAGATAGAAGTTATGCTCTCTTTTTCATTTTTTAGTTAAAAAATATTTGTATATTAGTTTTTCATAACAACTTGAAAATATAATTTTCTATGCTTTGGTAAATGAGTTAAAAGACCTCGCGACAATGCTTAAAATACCAACTTTCTAGTTGCTGTTTGCTAGGTGCTGTTTGCTAGTTGCTGTTTGTTCGTTGCTGTTTTCTAGTTGCTGTTTGCTAGTTGCTGTTTGTTAGTTATTGTTTATTAGTTGCTGTTTGTTAGTTGTTGTTTGTTAGTTACTGTTTGATAGTTGCTGTTTGTTACTTGCTGTTTGTTAGTTGCTGTTTGCTAGTTGCTGTTTGGTAGTTGCTGTTTGTTAGTTCCTGTTTGTTAGTTGCTGTTTGTTAGTTGCTGTTTGATAGTTGCTGTTTGTTAGTTGCTGTTTGCTAGTTGCTGTTTGTTAGTTGCTGTTTGCTAGTTGCTGTTTGCTAGTTGCTGTTTGTTAGTTGCTGTTTGTTACTTGCTGTTTGTTACTTGCTGTTTGTTAGTTGCTGTTTGCTAGTTTCTGTTTGGTAGTTGCTGTTTGTTAGTTGCTGTTTGTTAGTTGCTGTTTGCAAGTTGCTGTTTGTTAGTTTCTGTTTGTTAGTTGCTGTTTGTTACTTGCTGTTTGTTAGTTGCTGTTTGCTAGTTGCTATTAATAAACTGAAATGTTGATATTTGAAATGATCAAGGATGAACATTTGTTTTTTCCTAAACTTTATTAAAAGTTAGTAAAAGCTTGTGATTTCTTTTGGAGTTTAATAATAAAGCACCGTTTTATCAGCTCGAGCGGAGATCTCTGTTAGTTAAAATATCTAAAATTATTTTGAAATGTTTATACACAACTAATGGCTATTGGAGCAGTTTACGGAGTAGGAGGGGTTCAGTGGTTAGAGTACTGGCATATAATCAGTAGGTCAGTGATTTGTGTCACTTAAAGACCACTGGTGGTGTTAGGAAGTACATCCAACCACAATTGTTCCTGTTGCAAGTCTGGTCGTCAGCGACTAAACCGACTCCCCGTCTGCGTTCCAGTGTAGATGAAGAGTGTGGTTTACAACTCTGCAAAAGTATCTGCAATATTGACAGAGCATGCGATCTGGCAGGAATTGTTACTTAGAGACAGAATAGCTAATATTTTGTAACTAGCTATAAATAAATGCATTTTGACAGGTTCTCAGTACATATTTTTTTTATTCATGTGTTGAGTCTTTTTAGGAATCCAAATGAGCCAGTAGCTCTCCCAGAAGGAACCCCTGTCTGGCCTCAGTTCAATAACGAGACTAACTACTTCCTTGAGTTGAAAAGTGGAAGAATACGACTTGTGACAACTCCAAACCAGAAAAGGGTCCACAGGCTAAGAAAATATTTATACGCTGACAGAGAGTTGCAGCGAATGACGAGTGAGAAAAAGAAAGGTTTGTAGTACTGCTGCCTGCATGTTGCAACGTAGATCTTTGTCCCTGAGCTTTGTCTCTATAGTTTGAATCAGTGTTATCAGTTTTAAGTTGAATGCTGATACGATGCTTTGAAGAGTAACTACTGCCACAAGGAACCATGTATTAATTAGGAAACTTTATGAAAACTCAGATGGGCAAATTGAGATTTTAATAAAAACGCTATTTTAAAATTTTATGGTTGTTCATTCTATTTTAAAGTAAAAGTACCACAATGCCATAAGCTAAACACTTTTTAGTGACTAGCCAATGCTTCAAACCCTGTTCAGTAATTATGATTGACTGTTTAAAGTGGTGCTAACCACTAAAGCAGAATACGTACAGCCGTGTAAAATCTTAAAGCAATTTGTAAATTGTCCACATAGTTGCTATATTGATTTCAGCAGGAAATAAATTTTAAACTTTTTATAAAATTTTACAGCTTGTCCATTTATATTCAAAGCAAGCATATTCAACCCAATGTCTATGAAAGAATTCAAATCCTAAACGTATATGTCAATTTTCTATATGTCATAAGTAACTTTGTGACCATTGGTCTATTTATCTGGTAGGGCAGCATGACGAGTTGTGATGAGATAAAGATAGAGACTCTCAGAAGATGATGGGTGCTGCCAACATCTGATAACAAAATAAGTGGTTATGTAAAAATAACATTTTAGGATAATTCAATGTGCCAAATTGAAAATGAAATTTACATTGAGTGAGAACTGTCTATCTAGGCATAATACAAAGTTTGTTATAATTTTGCAGTCAGTGGAATTGAGATAATAAACTCCATACAAGTAATGGATAGAAAGCTTATACACTATGGATTTTCTAGCCTGCCAATTTGTAAACATTAGGTTGAATATTTCATTTGTAAAGTGCAAGTAAAAATGTATATTGATCTGTTCAAAAAATATTGCAAAATTATCAATGTTGCCCTATGCTATGGGCTAACATGTCAGATAGCTAGGTGTACAAACTGATTTCAAATGCATACACACTGGTAAATGGTACAATGATCGCAGTCTGCCATGAACATAAATTTTAGCTCTTGGGTGTTATGCAAACAGCGTCAGACAAATTGTAGAAAACTAGTGACATATTGTACACTTTTTTGTACATATTGTGAATGGCTAGACATGAGTCAAATGACTAAAGACGGCCAGTCAGCTGAGCCTTGTTCTGAGATTATTCTTGTTAATAGCTATCTTTGCAATCGCCTGTTGAATTCCAATCTTGGCATATCTAGAGGTGATAGTTTTAACTAGCGCTGGCTGCGCTGGTGATTGAGCATGAAAATTCCTGATGCAAATTGCTTTGTAAAACTGATAAAAGAGTCTTAGTGACCACCAGCTTGTGTATGTCTGCAGTGATTCCCTGTAAGTCAGCACACTGTTGTATGATCTGTTCTTAGCCTAGACATATCTTTGTGATGACAGGATGATGTGTAAACAGATGACCTCTATCTTTGACACTGATTAGTGTAGCATCCTCCCTGATGCGTAAATCTGGACAGGAGGCTATAAAGCTGGTGCAGTTATTGCGATTGAGTTTTATGCTTCACACCACATAGCCTACTGAATAAATATCAGATGCTAATCTATATATATATTTCTCAAAGTTTTTCGTGTGTATGTACGTACGTGTGTATGCGTGTCCAGCTATTGCTCTTAAAATCTTGGAATTAAAATTCTGCATACTGATGGATTTGAACTCACAGAGATTGCTATCGCAAGTTTAAAATCCAGGCACTCTACCTAAAAAGTAACGATTTAAGTCGTTATCATATACTGTTTGCACACATTAATTATTTTAACATTGTGCCCACACGTTTCGATGCCCTTCTTAAGAAATATTTTGGCACGTAAGTATATGCAACATGATGCTTTTTCACCTTTTTTTCCTTAGGGCAAAATTTTTACGCATTACAATATCAACAATAACTAATGTCAAACTTAAATATTGGCGATTTGTAGACTGATTATATACGTTGTTAAAAGATATTTGTTGCTCGCTATGGCGAGTTCAACGTTATCCGTTATAGTGAAAACTGATCATAAAAGTTCAAGGTTTATTAAAATACATACTAAAACTTCCTTCAAGTATGTGTTTAGTAAACTAAATTCATTAAAGTTAGATTCAGTGTTTATGTTACACGAATGTCTTGAAGGTAAGACCTCTCCACGTAGTACATTGTAATGTTATATTATCTTGCAAATCATAACCAAAAATTACACTAAAGTCATTGTAGGTACCTTTGGTTACTAAGTTTAACATATTGTTTGGTTACTATTTTTTATGATTTTAATGATTTTTACCAGGAGGTGATTGCATTAGATAATTAATATGGGTTTCTACACCACTCTACGTTTGTCTATAGCCTACGATATTTTCCCATGTCAACACTGGCATGCGAAATTTGAATGCCAATTTTTGCATGCCAACACTGAAACAAACTAAAATCATATGATTTTTGTAAACCACGTAACTTTTTATAGTAATTGTAGAAAAACAGACTGTATTTAGCCATTACTTGCTAATGATTTTACATGTTTATGTTTAAACACCTTTACAGTTTGATTTTTTCTCTTATTTTATTTCAATGAAGCACTTCTTTCAAGTTATAAAAATTAAAAGTTACAGGTGTTTGACAAAGTTTGAAAACCTTTACAGTTGTTTTTGTTTTATCTCTTATATTATTTCAAATACACATAACACTTTTCTCATAATATGTAGTTTAAAAGTTAGATTGGCAAATGTTGTCATATATTAAATACTAATAAACTTTCTGTTCAAAGACTTTTTTATTACCCGGGCAATCTCGGGTAGTACAGCTAATGTTATTATAAAAAGCAGATGTATCAACCGTAAACCAAACTTAACTACATCTCTCTGATCTGCAGCAATAGTATCAACAACACAGCAACACTAACAATAAGTGAAAGTAACTAATACCAAAATACATGTACATATACATAATATATATGCACAAATATAATGTTTAATATTATGATAAATATAATATAAATATAATATATTTGTATATTATATAATATTATAAAAATATAATATAATATATAATATATTTGTATATTATATATAAATATAATATACAAATATAAAATACATACACAAACCATGTACCACAATATGAGCAGCCATGCAGCTTACCATATGCAGCAAGGCTGCAATGTGTGCCAGATCTCTTATTTTGTAGAAAATGTGAAGGAATTGGTAATATTTACCTACTGATGTACTCCACTATTTCTGAGACAGATTTTGACAGATTGATTTCTAGCTGATGAGAATAGTGAGAACATGACTAGGACTTATCAAAAATTTTTGATGGCTAACAGATCAACAGCATACAGCGTAGCAAGTGTTGCACCATTTAGTTTGTTATGGGAAATGAAAATGTTGTTTTCATTTTCCGACCATTCACTTTGGTTCGGAAATGAAAACAAAACTTCTAAGCATGGTTGAAAAAGAAAATCCAACAGATTTTGGGAAAGCTGTCAAGATGATGCGCTATCAAAAGCGCTTACTAAAAATTATTTACACAAAGAATTGTCTGGCAAGAAAGTGAATGTGGAGGACGAGGTCCTTCTGAAAAATGACAAAAATTGGAAGTTAGATGGGAATTTTAGCTCAAACAAATAGACAGTTGGGAGTAAACAAAGCTCTGTAGAAGTAGTGATGAATGGGTAGAGAGAGCACAAGCGATAAAACTCTGCATTCAAGAAATTAATTCCCAAATTCATCAGGTAGACAGCTGACGCGGGTCTACCTGATGTTGAGAGTAAGCGGGGATTTGGATGCCCGCAGGCTAAGGGTTCTGCCACCCACGCACCAGCACGCAGTTCTATGAAGCAGGGTCAGCCACCTGAAAGATAAAAGGAAAGTATTAGTACATTAGGTCAGAAATAAACATTTAGAAATTAATCTGAAAATTCTCCTCGTAACCAAACAGCATAATTTTATCATTTTATTGTGTGTAAATGCAATAATTTGTTATTATTAACTAACGTTACCTTTGAAATTTGTTAGTTTTTTAAATTATTGAAACACCAGTTTTTTGCTATTATTACTTATTTATCTTTTTGTAATTTTGTAATTTTTAAATGTGCCGTATTAATTTCAAATGTGGGTTACAATTCTGTTTCCGGTTTTTCGTTAAGTTGGGTTGCTAAATTGGTAATTGAAAAGATGTTTCACGTAAAAAATTGTTTTATTTCGAGTAGGATTATAGCCTCTACAATCTTTCTCCGTTCGGTCAGACAAAGTGATAGACCAAGACCGTCCGATATCTCATTTTTACATTTGTACCAGTATCAAAATGTCCCAGTATTGTCGTATTCAAAGCTTGGATGGATAGAGTCTGCTAGAACAGTAACTATTTTTATACACACCCTTCTATGCCTGAATTGATATTATTAATTCAGCATATTCAGGATATTTATTTTATTTTCTCAGTTCGTTTATTAATTGTATTATTACCAAATCATTTTTATTGGAATTTTAGCAAAACAGACTTAATTTAGCCATTATTCGCTCATTATTTCTCATTTGAACATTTTATAGTTGCTTTATTTCTTTCTTAATTTATTTGACCTCCACAAATCATTTTTTTCATGATATGAAGTTTAAAAGTTAGAATAGTAACTGTTGTTACATGTTTAACATTAAAAATAAATTTCCTTTGCAAATACTTTTATTACGCGGGCAACGATGGGCATTAACTTAGTATATATATAAATGTTAACGTTTGTCCGTATGTACGTACATTTGTCCACCTGTCTTGCTAGCTATAGCAATAAAGTTTTGAGAATGAGAACTCTGCTGTTAACTGGCTTTGAACTCACAATATATATCCCTCATATATAAATCTCAATTTGTCATCCCATGCTTAGCATTTACAATCTAACAAAGAAACATTCGTTTTGCAGAAGATTTGATCTCGGAACAAGCTCACCCACTAAGCTACACCTGATGCAATGGATTCATTGGGCAATACGAGTCACTATCTGTGTTAGAATATGCATAGTGACTCTGTGTTATGCCCATTGTCCCGAAAGTTTGCTCTCTTGGCACTTGTTAGGAAGTCTAGTAATGTGGATACTAGTGTACTCAAATTAGCCAACAGGAACTATATTACCTGCAGCTATTTATAAACCGTTTTTAATACCTTTGCAACTCGGACAATTGGCTAGAATATATACATACCAGGTAAATAAATGCTCAGCGATGCAGGAGTGTGGAAAAACTGCTAATAAACATTGGCGGGTAATTTAGTTGTTATTGGCTGGTTTAAATCATCTAATATATGACTAAACTTACCCATAAGAGCCGTGAGAGCAAACTTTAGTAACGTTGCAAGTAACCCAACGTCATTACACATATTTTACCCCATGTAATGACTATTTGCCCAATAATTGTACTGCATCAGATGTAGCTGAATGGATTAAATTGTTGCTCTGTTCAAAGTTCTTATACAGTGTGCTGCAGATTTTTTGTTGCTGAATTGTAATCTTTGTAACTAAACATTCACACAATACAAAGACTTTAAGATTTATATATATAAATAAATATATATAAATAAATATATATAAATAGATATGAAAACACAATATATATAAACAGATATGAAAAAAAAATGTATATGTATATATATATATATACATACATATATGTATACTCATGCTTCAGACAGTACTGTTTTGGCTATTGAAGCCTCATCAGTGCAGCTCAGAATTCAGGAAAGGGACACATAAAATCCCATTACCAATGAGAGTTGATTTCTTGCCATAAAACAACTAAGTTGCCTCACAGAATTTAAAGGTTGACTTTCAACAAAATTCACATTACAGTTATTTGGTATCAAAAGATTTACCATGTCTCACTCTGTTGTGTTGTAGATGCTAAATATGTGAGAATGTGATTACAAGCTCTTAAAAGCTAAAAAACGAACAGTTAATCGCAACCACACGAGACCGCCGTAGTTTGGATTATCTTTTTAAAACGGCTCAAATGTGACATAGCTGTGGTAGATGGTTTCTGTTTACACTTTCATGCAACCTTATTCGTCAAAATACTTTCCCAAATATACTTGACGCATTCAATTAAACCATGTCTATTGTTCTTGTCTATTGTCTATTTTATCGTCATTGTAATGCTGTCACTTTTAGCAGTGATATCTTATAACCTACCGTAAAAGTTCATTTAATTTTTTAACCTTACCTCGAAGGAGTACATAATATTGTCTGACAATCATGATGAGCTTGTTGGTCACCTGTGATAATCGAAAAGTGCTGCAAAAATTATTTGTGAAGTATTGGGTCACATGATCAGATTATGAATTGACGATTTGATCAAGCCGAAACAAAACTGTAAAGTAGCGAGCATCTATATTTGATACGGGGTCTTCGGTAAAACCCGAAGTGTTTGTCATAAACTAGTACTACGATAAGTTTTATATTGAGCTTTGTATTGGCCTTTCAATTCACGTGAGAACATCACGTGACAAGACAATAACCAAACTGTAATGACTACGTCAGAGAAATAAACAGATTCCAATCTACGTCGGCTTTTCGTTTTTGAGCTTTTAAGAGCTTTTAATCACGTTTCCACATATTTGGCACCTACAACACAACAGAGTAAAACATGGTGAATCTTTTGATACCAAATAACTGTAATGTGAATTTTGTTGCAAGTCAACCTTTAAGAAAGTCAATGTGCTGACACCAAAGTGCTCAAATCCCAAAAGGCATTTGTGCATGGCTGGCTGTTTGTATTGCCAAAAAATCTTAGACCTAAGGTCATTTGACTGAAAAAGTTTGAATCTACCACTATGATGAGCCTGCGGCAATCTGATTGGCCCTTTTATCTTTATATAGTCTGTAGGGGTCTTAAAATGGATATTTGTTTCTTCCTACATCATATAATTGGTTTATATTCATTTTTAACTATCACACAGGTTGTACTATCCAATGTGCTATTGCTATTGTAGATGAAACTATTTTGATCAGGCTGAAGTCATTTATACATCGTAAAAAAACTTACATTCAGACCCAAAAAGGAAGTTGGCATGTACACAAAGAGGAGTTTGGGAGATTGTTTGCAGATGGAATGAGTGTGCTATGATGAAAGTTGGTGAGCATAGCTTTTCTATTCTGTCATGCGAGATGATCAAGAATACATTGAATATATACATATCACAAATTCAGAAGATAATAATAAGCGATTATGTCTTTTAGATTTCATATAATTTTACAGATGATCGTCAGCCTGCCATTCATCAGGTTTGCCCAGACTGCAATCGAATCGTTTTCTGTCTACCTGGTAGATATGAGATGGTTAGAACTATTTCTTTTGAAGGTATGTTTTCAACTGAATTGAGTAGTTATAATAGCATAGGTTAGCTCTATTAGTAAAGGTTACCCTAGGTTAGCTGTACTAGCATAGGCTACTCTCGGTTACCTGTACTAGTATAGGCTACCCTAGGTTAGCTGTAGATAAATTAATCATGTTTTTTGTGTTTATAAAATCTGAAATAATTTTCCAAGAATGGTCAGTCAAAAGATAGGCGTTATTGTCTGTGAAGTATGTTCATGGCCTTCTTGGCGGGAGCCTTAACAGCTGGTCCAGTATGGGCTAAGGCCTGTTGACGTTGAGAGAAGAGCCTACTTCAACTTTAGTTTTCTTCTTAGCGCTTCAATCCTGCAGCACTTCTCACCATCTCTGAGCCTTAAAAGTCTGTTGGGTTCAGTCAGCTTTATCTCATCCTTGAATGGCGAGGTATTACATCTGATCTTTATGTTCACAGTAGATGTTAGTTATATCATCATTATATAATGACACATGCGTCGAGCTATATAGTCAGCCAACTTGTGAAATGCCGCATTTGTCATCAAGCAAGGATACAATTAACAGAAAAACTATAAACAGAATCTTTTGTGACCTTTCCTTGAATTTTCTATCAGATTTGAAGAGTGTTGTGTTGTTGTTTATAGTTTCATGCTGAAACAAGATGTTTTCAACTATTCACTGTTGGAATGGAGGATTCAAGAAACAGAATATCTATCTAAAGCTACCGGTGGTAGTTTGTTCAGATGCCCTGCATGTTTGGACAAGCCCTATGCAATTCACATTGATGGGAATGCGAAACTATTCCTCTATAGAGCTGCAGGCAGGCATGGCGTTTATTGGAAAGCAATGTCAGATTTTTGCATTCTCTGTGTTAACAGCCAGTAACAATTTAATATTGGTTTAATTTCATTTTGATACAACGAGTTATGCTTATCATCAAATCTTCAAATTACTAAGCACTAGCCCCATTCAGCATGATATCACTGAATAAACCAGGCCGCTGATAGGCTGTCTGCTTGTTGTGAGCATCATGAGGCAATTCCTTCTATAATTAAGCGCTTGTAAAGTTCTGTCTAAGTAGCTAGTAGAGCTCATTAGAGTTGTCTACAATGAATCTTCTTTTGAAAAAGTTCTGTATCGCTGTAATAATCTTCATCTGCCTTGCTGCTGTATTACATAGACATACTAACAACTACATGTATAAGGATTTATTGAAGACCCATCAGCAAAAAGAAAGTGAAGTATTCTCTACCCAGAGTACAACTGAAGACATACAGCAGAGGAATACAATGGAAACACAATCGAAGAGCTTTGAGAGAATAGTGATGGCAGAAAAGATGAAGCTAATATTGAGCATTGATAGGAGTGGACCATCTTTGAGCAAGAAGTTAAACTTTGATGATTGTCAATATTCAAATTGTGTATTCAGACACAGTTTAAACAACATCAGTTATGCACAGCAAGCTGATGTTCTCATCTTTGGTCCTAATTATACGCAAATAACGCTACAAGTTTCAGCTATAGCACGGCAGCGACAACTTTGGTTTGTTTTCAGCAAGGAATCACCAGCCTTCTCTCACAACAGATTCAACAGTCATCAACTTATTTAATGGAAGCATGACCTACTCACGAGATTCTATTCCTGCCCACTTTCCTTATGGCTTTATGAAACAAAAAGCTGAGAATATTCCAGAGGGTGTTGCTGACTACGCTAAACATAAAACAAAAGGGGCATACGCTTATGTCTCCAACTGTGACTCCCATCAATATAATAGACTAGAGGTTATGAGACGTCTTTTAACATATGTAAATGGAGACATATTCGGAAGTTGCACTAATCAAAGGCCTTGCCCAAAAAAAGGTGATATTACATGTGAGGCAAAGGTGCACTCGCAATACCGGTTTTACTTAGCGTTTGAAAACTCTTTATGCAAAGATTACATAACAGAAAAGTTTTGGAAGACTTTAGAAAACAAAGGTTATTCTATTCCTGTAGCTCTCGGTGGTTTATCAATTGAAGAGTATACTGATGTTGCACCTCCTAATTCATTTATTCACGCCTACAACTTCTCATCAATAGAGGCTTTAGGGAAATACCTCCAATATCTAATGAATAATGACGCTGCTTATAACAGGTACCATGAGTGGCGCCACAACTACACAGTAACCAGAGAAACCAACAAGAAGACGGTTTGTAGTCTTTGTGAAAGTATCAATCACCCTGAGTCACTTAGAGCTGCCCAGAGTCACCTCTTTGCAGATGAGTGGAATAACCAGAGCAACTGTAGGAACTTGGTAAACATGAATGTGACTTACTCGGCATTTGTTTATAATAGTAGTCAATTAGATGACACGTCATAACATGTCAATAGATGCAACCGGATTCAACCGAAGTATATGGCCTCTTCTGTTACTTCTTTCTGACTACAAAATCAAAGTTATGGGAGCCGAAAGATCAGATTTAGCAGTTGTTAATGAGCATAGCTCAGATGTGTAAGCATGATTTGAGCTCCCTCCTTATTTACATGTAGCAATATACAATCTTTCCTTTGTCTTCCCTCGTGTATTCATTTTGCACTGCTGGCCTCTCTCCTTTTTAAACACCTGATGCAATTTATTCATAACTTCAAATGCTAACTGCTCTTTACACACGTTTTCAGGTAAGAAATACACAAAAACAGCAAATAGCGGTTCTCGTCATCATTAATGTACTAAACACCCAATTTAGTCTATCTTAAAGTAATTGGTGAGTTATAAAGTATCACTTATTTTTGGATTCCAGGTTTAAGTAAGGTTACAGGCAATGAGGACTGTCTTTAGCAGATGTTACCATCATGTTATGATGCCATAATGACTGTGCGAAGCATTTGTACTTATTAGCTCTAAAGCGCATACAGGGGTGTATATATTAATAGAATATGTATAGCCTGCTCTATGTGTATTCTTGTTAAAATCCTTATTTAACGTGTAATTTAAACTGAGTTAATCTTACATGGAACTAAGTTTATGCTTGGTCTGCTATAAATTTTCTCAATTGTAAACTACCAGCTGACCCAATGCCATTTCAACACTGCACACTCCATGAGTGCATACTCTATGGCTGCATGCTCTATGAGTGCATGCTCTATGAGCGCATACTCTATGAGTGCATGCTTTATGAGTGCATACTCTATGAGTGCATACTCTATGAGTGAATGCTCTAGGAGTGCATAATCTATGAGTGCACACTCTATGAGTGCATACTCTATGAGTGCATACTCTAGGAGTGCATGCCCTAGGAGCGCATACTCTATGACTGCATACTCTATGACTGCATCCTCTATGAGAGTATACTCTATGAGTGCATACTCTATGAGTGCATACTCTATGAGTGCATGCTTTATGGTAGCAAACTCTATGATAGCATAATCTATGAGTGTATACTCTATAATAGCATACTCTATGAGTGCATACTCTATGAGTGCATACTTTATGAGTGCATACTTTATGAGTGCATACTCTATGAGTGCATAATCTATGAGTGCATACTCTATGAGCGCATACTCTATGAGCATAACTAGTATTATTGGACTATAACCCGACTGTAGCAGTATTTTATCTCCATGTTATAAAGCTACTTACACAAGTTCTTCCTATTGAGTGAGACTGACTAACTTACATTTGATAATTATGCAGGTATGCAATGGGTGCTCCATTATGCGGGTACTCCATTAGTGGGTACGCAGACTGACAGACAGACACACGCACATAATGACCAAAGAAATTTCATTATTATTGTTTTGTATAATTCTTCTGTCACAGCCATTATCAAGTGACATAACGCATGCCAAAAAAATATATACATGGGAGTATGTGGTTGCAACATTGTATTAGCAGTAGCATTTGTTCCTGAACTTTATTGCATTATTCTTCTGGTACATTGTAGATGTATAGCAATAGACTGGAGTATTTATTTGTCTCATGGATACACACTGAAAAAGATTCCAGTTAATTGTTAAGTTAGTGAGCTTTCTTTGAGAAAGTTAAAGCTGCTAATTCAACACACGTAAGATGCACAGAAACAGCCAAAATTAAATGTGAACTTTAACCCTAAACAACCATGTTCTTCACAAGTCCTTCGTCTTATCGCAGTAGTTCTTGTCTTGCAGACTGAAATTATAGTGTTTATTTAATTAGCAACTTATGTTGGCTGCTCTAGGGTAGTTGGTCAGAGGGCAAGAGGGCTTCCTAGTACAGGTCACAAGTTCACCATCTTATGAAATAGGTATTAATCAACTATTGCAATCATAAATAACAGATTAGAACAAATAACTTTTCAAAAGATTCTTACTGGGAATTTGAACAAAAGAACCTGGTAATATTTAATAGGTAATGGCAACTATGGTCTATAGGATCAGAGAGCAGCACTTCGATGAGTTCAAAAGAACATCGCATAGTTTGGAGGTGATCCAGATCTTGTTACCTTATTTGAAGAGTCAGCAGGTGGTGGCAGCAAGTCGGCTCACACAATGAGTCCTCTTAATGACGGATTAATTAAGTGAGCTATACAGGAGGTGAGCACCACCTGCTTGCTGGCCGTCTACTGAAAAGTATCAAGAGAAGATGGCGTGGTGTAGGGGCGGTGCTTATGAAATTTTCGAAAAGATAACTCCACACATGATTGCATGCTGATGTCAATTCATCCCTTTTGTGTAGTTCTGCTATTTCTGGTTTGAACATTATGTAATATTTTTCTAATAAGCATAAGTTGCAGCGTTTTTTTGGGTTGTTGTAGGGTTGGAAAAGTGCTTATATTTTTGAAGTTATCTCAATGTTTTTGTTGCTGTCTTTCAAATTTAATTTGTGTTTAGTAAAGTTGATTGATTTTGTTTACTGTTATGTTTGAGCAAAGCTTTGTGGTTATCGTATCTGGATTTTAATTCTGTTGCGCATAGTCCAATGCATGACTGTGTTTTAATGTCAATTTTATTTGCTACTTCAGCTTTGGTAGAATATGTTTTTGGTGATGCACTTGTTGTCTAGTGTCAAAAATCGTAAAACATAATCTACTTGATGATATTAATGGTACTTGATATTTGAAACATATCAGTGATGTATGAAAGAGTTACAGCATTCAGTATTTTAAATCAAACATTGTTAGTAAAAAAACTAACATATTTATGATATCGGGAAGATGTACATCTACTATTCTAAACAAAATTGTAGATGGTATAAAACAAGGTGCACTTGCCAAAGGTGTGTCTTTGCTAACCAATGTATTTGGATTGTAAAAAGTCATTCCTAAAAGTTTGCTTTGATCACTGCCGGAGGTCATACTGCTTCTAATAACATTTTTTGCTTGTTCTGTGTTAGTCTCCGAAGTGATACTCTCCGAAGTGATATTCTTCAAAGCAATAGTTTTCAAAGCGATGGTCTCTGAAGCAATGGTCTCCAAAGCGATGGTCACCGAAGCGATGGTCTCCAAAGCAATGGTCTTTAAAGCGATGGTTTCCAAAACGATGGTCTCTGAAGCGATGGTTTCCAAAATGATGGTCTCTGAAGTGATAGTTCTCGAAGTGATAGTCTTTGAAGAGATGGTCTCCGAAGCGATGGTCTCTTAAGTGATGGTTTCCAAAGCGATAGTTTCCAAAGCGATAGTCTCTGAAGCGATAATTTCCAAGGCGACCGACTCCGCTGTGATGGTGTTGGAAGCGATGGTCTCTAAAGTTATGGTCTTTGAAGTGATAGTTTTTGAAACTATGGTTTCCGAAATGATGGTTTCTAAAACGATGGTCTCCGAAGCGATGGTCTCCGAAGCGATGGTCTCCGAAGCGATGGTCTCCGAAGCGATGGTCTCCGAAGCGATGGTCTCCGAAGCGATGGTCTCCGAGGCAATAGTCTCTGCGGGTACCCATTCTGTATCAGCTACTTTTTATCAATGGTATTTTTTCAAAAATTTTTCATAGATTCTTTGCAACAAGTACAATTCTATTGTGAGTGCTTCTTTTACTTTACTTTGTTCACTAAATAAAAAAAAGTCAATGCTGCCTTGCTAACTGCGCGACTGTAACACAAAATAAATTGGACAACTTTATACATTTTTGTCATCAGTTAACAAATGTTAAGTTGCCAGAGTTTTTAGGTTTGAGCTGCTGTTGGGAGTGAACTGACAAGAAGGAGTTCTTTTTTATGCCTTAGAGATTTCTACACCAGCAGTTGTGAGCATCGATACCTCAACTTTAAAGAGTGAACCAGATGACGACCTCATAGAGGATTTTTTTAATGAAAAAGGGTGTTTCTTTTGGACACAGCAGTCAATGGCAGGGAAAAGGCTTCTCGACTTATTGAATTTCTTGGTTGGTGTTTAAATGTGTCAGCAGTTGAACTTAATAATACTAAAATGTTAAAAAGTCTTTAGCAATTAAATTGTTTATAATATTATAGGTTACAATGCTATAGTTTATGTTTTAGCTTAAAAAAGAGTGTTAGAAGTAAAAGAGATTTTTATGTAAATCTTTTTATATAAAACATGGGCCATGATTTTCGTTATATACTATGCTTTAAAGAAAAACAATTTAAACAGTAATTGATTGCATTCCAGAAAGTGATGATACTAAATATGTATTTACTTTTTGTATTTTATTGCAGGCGTTCTGCACCAATTGTAAGCAAGAAACCTTACATATAATCAAATCTGAATGCTAACTATCACTTGCTATCTCAATTAAAATATCTTCATTACATGTCTGTAATTGTCTCTGGTAATCGGCTCTTTAAAGAGGACCATTACATAGCTGTTGGCATCACATTTGGCCTTGATGAGCATATGCTGCTTCTCCTAAGCCAACTTATGCCGACTACTTTACCGAGCTAACTAACCACTTGCTTGCCAGACTTGCTGCTTTGGCCCTCTCATCCATCTGGTGTCCAACTGGCAGCAGACCATGCGGACGAGCTGCTGTTTGTCTTTGGTACTCCTTTTAAAAAGAATAATGAAGATACATTTTGGAGAGGTAAAGTTCATGCAGTACAAATAAATGTGCATTTAAAGTTAGAATATTCTTTATTTTTTATTTTAGTTCTGATTTGTTAAATGATGGCTAATATTTCAATAATAATTCCATTTTATTATTGCAACACTTCATCTGCAAGCCTATGAGGCTCATTAATAGTATCTTTTTAAACAGTTATATTTTAATAATATGTATGTTATACTATAAGCCAGTGACTCCTAACTTAAAGAGTTATCTACTCGATATGATAACTTACATAGGTTATAGCAATGTTTGCAAAGGTCTGATTTTACTGTTATATGATATTGTACAGAGATGCTGGTGAAAGACCCGACTGTGTCTTCTGTTATGGTCAGCAATAATGACAAGAATAAAGAACTCTCTCAAATGATGATGTACATGTGGACCAACTTTGCAAAATCAGGGTAAGTGCAAGTCACAGCAGAGCTCAGCAATTGGCAAGAATAATTGGAAGCTGAACAAGAGCCTACATTATTGTTACCCAGGAGATAGATACTTCATGAATAAGATGAAAATTTAGCCTATCAGAGGTGCTGGGCAATAAATTGTAAAAATACTATCGTTTAACAAATAATCATTAGTTTAGTGAATTTTTATTTGAGAGATTGTAATCAGATAGAAGTTATGCTCTCTTTTTTATTTTTTAGTTAAAAAACTTTTGTACAAAAATTTTTCTTAACAACTTGAAAATATAATTTTCTATGCTTTGGTAAATGAGCAAAAAGGTCACGTGGCAAGTTTTTAAATACCGGCTTTTTAGTTGCTGTTGGTAGGTTGCTCTTGCCAGCTAGCTAGAGATGGTGTCTCAATAAAAACAAACAATGAGAGGCACTGACAAGCTTCTGTTAAAACCTGCCAAAAACATGGTTATAGAAAGTGGGAGAGAACCATGATTGCCCACGTCTCCATAGGACATGGTACTGAGAGAGAGAATAGCTAATATTTAGTAGCCAGCTATAAATTAATGCATTATTACAGGTTTTGAGTATGTATTTTCCTTTATTCGTGTGTTGAGTTTTTTCAGAAAACCAAATGAGCCAGTAGCTCTCCCAGAGAGAACTCCAGTCTGGCCTCAGTTGAATAACAAGACTAACTACTTCGTTCAGTTAAACAGAAGAGGAATACGACTTGTGACAACTCCAAACCAGGAAAGGGTGCACAGACTTAGAAAATATTTATACGCTGACAGAGAGTTGTAGCGAATGACGAGTGAGAAAAGGAAAGGTTTGTAGTATTGCTGCCTGCATGTTGCTACATGGATCTCTTTTCCTGAGCTTTGTCTCTAGTTTTTATCCGCCATTTATCAGTTTTAAGTTGAATGCTGATACGATGCTTTGAAGAGTAACTATGCCACAAGGAACCATGTATAATTAGAAAAATTTATGAAAACTCAGATGGGCAAAATGAGATTTTAATGAAAAAGCCATTCCAAAATTTCATGGTTGTTCATTCTATTTTAAAGTAAAAGTACCACAATGCCATAAGCTAAACACTTTTTAGTGACTAGCCAATGCTTCAAACCCTGTTCAGTAATTATGATTGACAGTTTAAAGCGGTGCTAACCACTAAAGCAGAATACGTACAGCCGTGTAAAATCTTAAAGCAAATTGTGAAATGTCCACATAGTTGCTATATTGATTTCAGCAAAAAACTAGTTTTAAACTTTTTATAAAATTTTACAGCTTGTCCATTTATATTCAAAGCAAGCATATTCAACACAATGTCTATGAAAGAATTCAAATCCTAAACGTATATGACAATGTTCTATATGTCATAAACAACTATGTGACCATCAGTCTATTTATCTAGTAGGTCAGCATGACGAGTTGTGATGAGATAAAGATGGAGACTCTCAGAAGATAATGGTGTGCTGCCAACATCTGATAACAAAATAAGTGGTTATGTGAAAACAACATTTTAGGATAATCTGATGTGCCAAATTAAAAAGAAACAAAACTTGAGTGAGAACTATCTATCTAAGCATAATACTAAGTTTGTTATAGTTTTGCAGTGGGTAGAATTGAGATAACAAATTCTTTACTAGTAATGATACCATTTAGTTATCCCTTTTTATAACGCCACATTTTAAAAGTTAAATTTTTACCTTCAAGTTTTGTATTTTATAAAAAAAGATGTTTAACATGTTTTACGCTTTTTGAACCAACGGGTTATAAATCTTTGTATACAGATCTACTCTTTGTATTATGGGACACAGAAGACATGCTCATATTGGCTGCTTTGATACCGTTGAAGGTGTTACCAGTCGCGCATGTGATAAGAAAAGTACTTGCAAACAGTGATGGACTAGACGATTACCCAGCGTTACACAAGTAATAAAATAATTACCCAATAAATTTGAGTAACTTACCTGGTAGGCTAGTAAAAGAAGTTCACCTTTACTAAAACCAATGCTGTGTTTGCAAAAGGTTTAATAATTGTTCCATTACGGTAACTGTCAACAATGCCAGTTAATGACCTCAAGTACTTCAAGGATGAGTATTTTGACTGATGTATTAAAGGGTATACTGCAGTTCAACGGTTAAGTTGGTCATCTTTAGGTCTGAAGGCTTTGAGATCAAATGCAGTGCCAAGGGGTTTTTATTGAAGGTTTGAATCTCTATAGCTAGACACAGGGTCAACCAGCAACAAGACAAACCCTGATATTTATATATATTTATGATGTTATATATATAAGTACAGGTGTTCAGCATGATCTTATTCATAGATATAAAATTTGGTTATTAAAACTATATCTGCTGTTTCTGAACAGTCGAGTTGATATACACATCGGTGTCAGCTCCCTTTATCTTGCTAGGTGGGAGTTGTTGGAGGTAACGACTCTGAAAATACACAAAGTTTGCATTTTTTTGAAATATTGATTAGTAAAAAGTCAGGCTCACTGCACACATGTAGGAGTGCACAAAAATGTTGATTTTGAAATAAGATTTGTAAAGTTAAGTTTCTGGATGGGATGTTCTGTACACTATAGATCGACACTTACAGATCAACAGCACACAGTAGCAGAAGCTGTTGCGTCATTCAGTTTGTTATGGGAAATGAAATGTTATTTTCATTTTCTGACCATTCACTTTGATTGGGAAATGAAAACAAAACTTCTAAGCATGGTTGAAGAAACATACGTAACAGTTTTTGAGAAAGCTGCCAAAAATGACGCTCTATTAAAAGTTATCTCAACTTCCGAAGCAAACCAAACCTAAGTCGGTTTGGCGCTCATGTGACCACGCCTTTAAGCCGTGGTCACACAATGGCTAAACCGACTTAGGTTTGGTTTGGTTCGGAGGTTGTTTAATTTCGGTTCGGCTAAGCCACAGGTCACAAGGCATCCGAAGTCACTTCGCTTCCTAAATACCATACGTATAGAGACAGGACACTGTTTCATTGGTAGTTTTTATGTATATGAGCTAAATAATTCTATTGTAAACAAAAAACTTTGAGGAACAATTATTAATTATAATTATGCAGCAAATTTAGCAGAATATTGCTCAGCTGCTCAAAATAAATCACTCGATACAAAGATTTTGCCAACCTTTCCTATCAACAAAATTATATTTTTTATTAACATATGAATATTTTTCTATGCTGAGTACATAACAAACAAAAACAGTCTTTACCATAGTACCGTGGTTTTACATAAATAAATAAATCAGTCAACGATATTTCATCAGGATGAGTATGGCACATTACTTCTATTCTACATGAAAGAAAACCACCACCATTCTCTTATATTTATGCAAAACTTAAGTGCAACATCTTACATTTATGCAACACAATCACAAGTCCGGGTGAGCCTTGTCGTAAATTGCTTCATGTTGTTTATTTAAGGAAATAAAAGAATCGTCCCATTTCTTTTTTAACTTTGCTCACACGCATGTAAGGAGAAATGTGATGTGTGCTCGCTAAAATCTTAACCAGCCAATAAGATTAAGGATTCGGCCACGAAATTTCGAGCAGGGCCGAAATGGTTCATTTCGGCCAGAAATGTCTTCAGCCGAACAGTTTACAGCTGACAGCGACGTGGTTTTGCGTCATTTAGTTCGTTTCGGCTCTTGTGTGACCACCCCTTTACCAAGAAACAACTGCCCACTGTCCAACTAAGAACATAATATACCTGGCCATAGTGACTAGAGAAGATACAGGCACCGAGAGCACCTACATAGGACTATGCACAGCCAACTTTAAATCTAAATTTAGAAACCACAAGGCCTCATTCATACACAGTGACAAATTAAACAGCACAGATTTCAGTGAACACATCTGAAAATTTAAAACGAGTATTGTAGGTTGCTGTTCTGTAGAAACAACAACATAGATTTCTTCATCGACATTTCTTTTATAATATATTTAGAAAGTTATCTATAGGCTAACTGTAACTTCACTCACTCTGTATTTTTTACTCTTGTTTGTTCGGTGGCTGTGGTTACCACGTTTGAAGTATCTCGGGTCATTGGTTCTTTGGCCAAAATATAGATTCACCTCTTCACATGATTTGAAAAAAGAAATTTGAAATAACGCGCTTGCCCTAATTTAAGGTCTAGTTTCATGATATGACATAAGTTTTCCTGTGGCACTGTAGGCGGATAATTACAAATTTTTTGTATTAAAAATGGATTGAAAGCTTGACAATACAACCCTTTGAAAATCATTGATAACAATGCTATGCTTTTTTTATTGCTTTAGGAAGGAGGAGATTCGTAGAAACAGATGTCCCTACAGGACATTCTTAGTTTTGTCACTGGAATTGGCTATGAGCCACTCCTCGGCTGGAGCATGCAGCCAAGGCTAAAATTCCAACATCATCCTGCGTGGTGCTCCACTAGCAGCACATGCGCTAACGTTCTATATTTACTCATGCCATCAGAGCTCTCTGATCCAATATTAAATCAAGAGATGGGATGGGGTGTTCATAAGTTAAGGAATATTATTGTTTTAAAACTGAATACTTTGGCTTAGAGTAGGTGAAAAGACAGTCCACATAGTTTAGCCTCAGAGTCATGTTTCATAAGATAGCAACATACATAATATACGCATACAGAAGAAAAATTGGGGTTGTTCTCTTAAGATACAACCACACGTAACAATTTTATCGTTGGTTCTCGCCGAAATCCCGAAATGAACGAAAAACACAGAATTATTCGGCCGAAATTTACAGAATTGTCAGAGCTGTGCATGCACACCGAAATCTTCAACAAAACACTTTTAATTGGCTAAACAAATTATTAGCCAGCACGATTGTAGCAGCTTTCGCAGTTTATATAGTCCATAACACGACGCTCAAGAAAAATACTAACACAATATGCCATAGTAAATACGATGCAACTGACATGATTGCGCTATTGTTGGTCAATTATCGTTCCGACAGCATGGCTACAAATAGCTTCATTTTTAATAATAACAATTTTTTTAACAGGAAAAGTTCCATTGTAGAAAAGAGCTGCCATCTTTAGCATGATCAAGTCAGTTGCATCGTATTTACTATGGTAAATTGCGTTAGTATTTTAGTGTGCGTCGCGTTATGTGTCTTGAACTATATAAATTTCGAAAGCTGCTAGAATCGGGCTCGCTAATAGTTTGTTTAGCCAATTAAAAACGGTTTGTCAATGGTTTCGGTGTGCATGTACAGCTCTGACAATTCTGTGAATTTCAGCCAAGTAAATCTGTGTTTTTCATTCATTTCGTGATTTCAGTCAAAACCAACAAAGAAATCGTTACGTGTGGCTGTACCTTTAGTGTCACAAGCATTGAACTACTATTAAAAAAACATAAATTTGCAATTTTTTTATATTCTAGTTTACTAGATTTTGTGAAGCTATAAATACTTGTGTCAAAAGGTTTTTCCAGAACCAAGTGGTACACCAATATATGGCCAGCTTGTCAGTCTAGAGTGTATAATATAATAAGTCTGTGGTTACAAATATCAGGTATGATATTTTTAATACACGCATGTTATTTGAAGACTTTCTGGTCCGTTGGCAGTAAGCAACAATTTACCACCACCAAGTATTTCACTATAGTTGTTAGCACGAATTGAATGATACAATATTGAATGCTATAAAAGGTCATTATTATTTTATTCATACGGAATTAATTCCTATCGTCCCTATGAATTTGAACCTCTGATGTTTTCTTGCCAATTCATAACATCGCTGGCCAATATACTGTATTGCATGACTTATGTCATACTTTACTGCTAGTGTCGCTGAGCTTTCACTATGAATTAGCTACATTGATGAAGTTTTGGTTGGCGAATAGATAATGCCACCAAATCCATAACCAACCGACGCTTAATCAGAGAAGCAAACGATGAATGAACTAAAATGAACCTAAATGAACTGACAAGACTTTCACTTTGTCAATTCATTGTAGCAAATCATCATATGTTTTTACTAGTAGAGTGTCTGCTCCTTAAAAGCATGTAGCAACAGAAAGTATGCGTAGCAGAACTGCTGTTACGACTTTTGTGAGCCATTGAAGATAGTGGCTGACCATTCCTGCAAGGCGATCGTACAGTTCCTATAACATGAGCAATCAATTTGCTGCTCATTACAGGCTCTCTGGGCTGTAGTCGCAGAGTTTCAAAAGCATTTCTATGAATGGGCATGCATGTATGTAAGCAAATGCGTAGATTTAGGCATTGTTGATAAATCCTTTAAAAATCCGAGCTTATATGGGAGTTATCATCTCTCAGTCAAATTCACATGGGAAGGCAACTCTCATGTCGTTTATCCTTTTAGCGAGGCATAATTTGTTGATTGCCAGTGAAGGATTTATATTTTTATAGCACCTAATTTTGAATTGTGTACACTGTTTTCTGAAACAATATGTTCCAAATACACCTACAGTAGATTATCTAAGGTATACTCACTGCGATCCTGGCTTAGACAGAAGGTAGTCAGCTATACTTACTTGTGGACACATTCTCTTATAGCCTGATAGATTGTCAGCCCTTCGCCATCATCAGTCGTCAGTGGAAGCACATTAGTGATCATGTGATTTAAGAAGTGTGGGTCAAATATGTCGCTTGTGTGCACAAACTAAAAAACAGCATCTGTTGGAGGATGAGCTGGTGATGTAAATCCACTCGCTGTTAAAATCTGGTTTGAGCTTTTGTCCCTTTTGGCACGTATAGCATGACTGTTATGGGAGTTGGCAAAAATTTTTAAGGCTTCATTCATTTTAGGATAAATGTGTAATGCAAAGCAAATCTGTCCTTTTTACATGTTACATCCAACAGGCCATCATTCTCAAGGCTGTGGAAGATATTGGCAAACTTATCACAAATGTTGCAATTTATATCCCATCTGAATCTCTCAACACGCTGGTTATGTACTGATGCTCCAAGTAATACTGGTGGGCCACTATTACAACCAACTTTCTCAAATAAGCTGCCATAATAACACATTCTCTATCCCATAGTCTGTCCTAGTCTTTGTTGGGAGAATCCCATAGAGATTCTCTGTTCCATAGTCTGTCCTAATCCTTGTTGGGAGAATCCCATAGAGATTCTCTGTTCTATAGTCTGTCCTAACCCTTATTTGGAGAATCCCATAAAGATTCGTTGCTTTATTTATTAAGCAGCTGAAGAACTGTTTGAGATGTATTATCAATGTTGGCTTGTAGATAAATACATGTTCTTGAATACCCATCTACAGCCGTGTGTATGTATATGCCCCATCTCAACAGTTGCTGGTTCCGATTAATGTGCCACATAATGATATGGGTTAGGTACACTGTAAAAACGCCTTCTGATGCGTCTGTTAAACTGCTGCCGCCTTTGGTCAAGTGTTTGGATGTCTACTCTTCTTATAAATTCTCGGATGCAGCGGCACTGAACTTTATAGCCTTCAAATTGAAAATATCTACAAAGCATACGCTTGCCAATTCCTGCTAAGGTACTTAGCGCTTTCATGGTTATTTCATCTACATTCATCATTCGTGAGATTACACCTACAACCAAAATTACTATGATTGACCGATTCAAATCACATTTTCCCAGTAAGACCATCCACTTATTACAGATAGCAGTTTGCTCACTGGAATTCATGGCTTCACACCATAATATTTAAATTTTATTAGAAAACAACTGGCTACATCTGTGTTAACAGTCTCCAATTTCAATGTTGATGAACCTACCATGTTACTAAACCATCAAGTTGATAATCGATAATAGTTCTATTTAAAGTGCGTCGACTAATGTTGAAGAAGGCTGCAATATCTGATTTGGATGCTCTAGTCAGAAGCTGTTGCTCCAGAGAATCATAGTCAAAATCTATACAACGCGCCATCACTCATCCAATATTGAAACCTTTAGTTATCTGCAGTAGAAAAAAAGAATTATTGACCACAAGTAATCATGTGACAGAATACTTTTATTTCAAGACCAATGCATAGCGCTGAGGAGGAAAATACCAAAAGTGAACAAAGCTAACTGAGTGAAACTATGGACATTGTATGTTGCATGCAACGATCTCAAAATCTAAAGCGCATTCACATGCAATTTAACTATTAATATTTGTAGTGTCTAATGCCTTAAGTGCACAGCAGCTCTCTCAACAGGCCGTAGTAAGACAAGCACCACAGGTCGGTTCAGTCGTCAGATACGCAAGTGCCAGCGTTTGAACCTCCCTTCCACATCCGAACCTTTAGCCTGGGTTAAAGCTCTCGCCCGCAACAAGTTAGATAACAGGTAAGCGTATCGCTCACATGTAGGTAGAATCATAGCAACATAGACACAAACGAACATAGACATCACAATATTGTTTGCTCTTTACGACTTTATGACGACTATTAATAAAAATATTTTATTTTTACTATATAAAAATGAAATATGTTAATGGCAGTTATAGTTGTTAAACAGGCGTAACAGGTGTAACAAATATGTATAAAACACCTTAAAAAAACCTTTTTTTTGATCGATCACCTTCACCTTACGCTCACGGTCTCATCATAAAAGGATTCAAAATTACCATTTTTCGAAATATTTTTTTGATGCCCTGAACTGCAAATAAGTATCTTGGTTGCTGGGTAGATACTAAACTGTATTAAACTTTTACCTTTTGTTACCGCGCGACGAAGCTTAGCATTGCTTCAAGTACATTATTTCATAAATCACACTTCTGTAATTGGGAATCACAAGCTAGACTCTCGTTACTTTCTCGAAATGTAACAGGGCAGAGGTCGCATAATATAAAAGTTAGAATAACAAAAATGAATATTGTCATATCAAACACGGATCGCGGTGGGATAGCAAACACCCGTGTTTTGCAATACCAAACATTAAAGTTAGCATACTAAACACGCAGGTTAACATACCAAACATGGATTTTGACATACTAAACACATAAGTTGGCATACTAAACACAAACTTTTACATACTAAACATGTAAGTTAGCATACTAAACATGAATCTTGACATATTAAACATGTAAACTGACATACTAAACATGTTTTTATAGTGTGGATATCACAAAGTTTTACAAATGACACTCTATATATTACCAAAGATTTGGTACTCAATTCAAAGGTATGGTAAAGTACTGGTTAGAGTATTGTGCATGGCAGTATTTCATAGTAGTAAGACAGAAGTATTTAGAATGCAAATGTATTTTAGTTTGGTTGTAGATGAGAAGACATTGTTGCATGCAAACACTAAAGATGAGCAGAGGTTGATGAGAAAGAGCAACCAGTGACAGCGAGGGGAAGTAAACAGCACGTCGCAGAAATACCAAGCAACAGAGACATCAGCATAAAGAAGGGTGGCCTAATTTGGTGACTGATTCAGAGGTATGGTGAAATACTGGTCAGAGTAATTGCTCAAATATGGTGGCTGAGAGATAAAACTTTGAAAACTGAACTCAAATTTTCAAAATCGTTTTTCACAAAGTTGCTTTCTTGTGATTCCAGATACTAGCAAAGATTATAGAATAAAGAGGATGCGATATGTTGTCATGAAGTTTCACTTCTATATTCAGAGTTTGGTGTAAAACAAGGTAATAAAAACAGATTTTGGCTAAAAAAGTGCCTGAGAGGTGAAACCTTGAAATCTCAACATCAATTTTTAAAATAGTTTTCTCGAACTTGCTTTTTTGCGATGCCCAGGAGCTGGCAAAGATTACAGAAAGAAAAAGAAAATGCAATACATTGTCATGAGATTTTACATGTTTATTTAGAATTGTTTGTAAAACTAGATAAAAGAAACAAATTTTGGCTATAACTAATACCTGTCTTGTTATTCCGTAAATCATAGGTTACAGTCTTGTCATATCGATTGGTATATATTAATGAACTTCTTCTTAACTTAAGGGTTCGGCCACGAAATTTCGAGCAGGACCGAAATGGTTCACTTCGGCTAGAAATGTCTTCAGCCGAACAGTTTACAGCTGACAGCGGCGTCATTTTGCGTCATTTAGTTCGTTTCGGCTCTTGTGTGACCACCCCTTTACCAAGGAACAACTGCCCACTGCCTAACTACGAACATAATATACCTGGCCATAGTGACTAGAGAAGATACAAGCACCGAGAGCACCTACATAGGGCTATGCACAGCCAACTTTAAATCTAGATTTAGAAACCACAAGGCCTCATTCATACACAGTGACAAATTAAACAGCTCAGATTTCAGCAAACACATCTGAAAATTTAAAACGAGTATTGTAGGTTGCTGTTCTGTAGAAACAACAACATAGATTTCTTCATCGACATTTCTTTTATAATATATTTAGAAAGTTATCTATAGGCTAACTGTAACTTCACTCACTCTGTATTTTTTACTCTTGTTTGTTCGGTGGCTGTGGTTACCACGTTTGAAGTATCTCGGATCATTGGTTCTTTGGCCAAAATATAGATTCACCTCTTCACATGATTTGAAAAAAGAAATTTGAAATAACGCGCTTGCCCTAATTTAAGGTCTAGTTTCATGATATGACATAAGTTTTCCTGTGGCACTGTAGGCGGATAATTACAAATTTTTTGTATTAAAAATGGGTTGAAAGCTTGACAATACAACCCTTTGAAAATCATTGATAACAATGCTATGCTTTTTTTATTGCTTTAGGAAGGAGGAGATTCGTAGAAACAGATGTCCCTACAGGACATTCTTAGTTTTGTCACTGGAATTGGCTATGAGCCACTCCTCGGCTGGAGCATGCAGCCAAGGCTAAAATTCCAACATCATCCTGCGTGGTGCTCCACTAGCAGCACATGCGCTAACGTTCTATATTTACTCATGCCATCAGAGCTCTCTGATCCAATATTAAATCAAGAGATGGGATGGGGTGTTCATAAGTTAAGGAATATTATTGTTTTAAAACTGAATACTTTGGCTTAGAGTAGGTGAAAAGACAGTCCACATAGTTTAGCCTCAGAGTCATGTTTCATAAGATAGTAACATACATAATATACGCATACAGAAGAAAAATTGGGGTTGCTCTTTTAAGATACGACCACACATAACGATTTTATCGTTGGTTCTGACCGAAATCACGAAATGAACGAAAAACACAGAATTATTTGGCCGAAATTTACAGAATTGTCAGAGCTGTGCATGCACACCGAAATCGTCAACAAATGCTTTTAATTGGCTAAACAAATTATTAGCCAGCACGATTGTAGCAGCTTTCGCAGTTTATATAGTCCATAACACGACGCTCAAGAAAAATACTAACACAATATGCCATAGTAAATACGATGCAACTGTTACACCTGTTACAAACATGTTTGTAAGGTGTGTCTCCGCCCTGTTTTGTGTGTGTTGCGTTATGTGTCTTGAACTATATAAATTTCGAAAGCTGCTAGAATCGGGCTCGCTAATAGTTTGTTTAGCCAATTAAAAGCAGTTCGTCAACGGTTTCGGTGTGCATGCACAGCTCTGACAATTCTGTGAATTTCAGCCAAGTAAATCTGTGTTGTTCATTCATTTCATGATTTCAGTCAGAACCAACCAAAAAAATTGTTACCTGTAGTCGTACCTTTAGTGTCACAAGCATTGAACTGCTATTAAAAAAACATAAATTTGCAATTTTTTTGTATTGTAGTTTATTAGATTTTTGTGAAGCTATAAATACTTGGGTCATAAGGTTTTTCTAGAATCAAGTGGTACACCAATATATGGCCAGCTTGTCAGTCTAGAGTGTATAATATAATAAGTCTGTGGTTACAAATATCAGGTATGATATTTTTAATACATGCATGTTATTTGAAGACTTTCTGGTTCATTGGCAGTGAGCAACAATTTACCACCACCAAGTATTTCACCATAGTTACTTGTTAGCACGGATTGAACGATACAATATTGAATGCTATATAAGGTCATTATTATTTTATTCGTACGGAATTAATTCCTATCATCCCTGTGAATTTGAACCTCTGATGTTTTCTTGCCAATTCATAACATCGTTGGCCAAGATACTGTACTGCATGACTTATGTCATATTTTACTGCTAATGTCGCTGAGCTTTCTCTATGAATTAGCTACATTGATGAAGTTTTGGTTGGCGAATAGATAATGCCGCCAAATCCATAACCAACCGACGCTTAATCAGAGAAGCAAACGATGAATGAACTAAAATGAACCTAAATGAACTGACAAGACTTTCACTTTGTCAATTCATTGTAGCAAATCATTATATGTTTCTACTAGTAGAATTTCTGCTCCTTAAAAGCATGTAGCAACAGAAAGTATGGATAGCAGAACTGCTGTTACGACTTTTGTGAGCCATTGAAGATAGTGGATGACCATTCCTGCAAGGCGATCGTACAGTTCCTATAACATGAGCAATCAATTTGCTGCTCATTACAGGCTCTCTGGGCTGTAGTCACAGAATTTCAAGAGCATTTCTTTGAATGGGCATGCATGTATGTAAGCAAATGCGTAGATTTAGGCATTGTTGATAAATCCTTTAAAAATCCGAGCATATTTTGGAGTTATCATCTCTCAGTCAAAATCGAATGGGAAGACAACTCTCGTGTCATTTATCCTTTTAGCGAGGCATAATTTGTTAATTGTCAGTGAAGGATTTATATTTTTATAGCACCTAATTTTGAATTGTGTACACTGTTTTCTGAAACAATATGTTCCAAATACACATCCTGAAGTAGATTATCTACATGTAAGGTATACTCACTGCGATCCTGGCTTAGACAGAAGGTAGTCAGCTATACATACTTGTGGACATATTCTCTTATAGCCTGATAGATTGTCAGCCCTTCGCCATCATCAGTCGTCAGTGGAAGCACATTAGTGATCATGTGATTTAAGAAGTGTGGGTCAAGTATGTCGCTTGTGTGCACAAACTAAAAAACAGCATCTGTAGGAGGATGAGCTGGTGATGTAAATTGACTCGCTGCTATAATCTGGTTTGAGCTTTTGTCCCTTTTGGTACGTATAGCATGACTGTTATGGGAGTTGGCAAAAATTTTTAAGGCTTCATTCATTCTAGGTATAAATGTGTAATGCAAAGCAAATCTGTCCTTTTTACATGTTACATCCAACAGGCCATCATTCTCAAGGCTGTGGAAGATATTGGCAAACTTATCACAAATGTTGCGATTTATATTCCTTTTGAATTTCTCAACACGTTGGTTATGTACCGATGCTCCAAGTAATACTGGTGGGCCACTATTACAACCAACTTTCTCCATAATCTGCCATAATAACACATTCTCTGTCCCATAGTCTGTCCTAATCCTTGTTGGGAGAATCCCATAGAGATTCTCTGTTCCATAGTCTGTCCTAACCCTTGTTGGGAGAATCCCATAAAGATTTGCTGCTTTATTTATTAAGCAGCTCAATAATTGTTTGAGATGTATTATCAATGTTGGCTTGTAGATAAATACATGTTCCTGAATACCCATCTACAGCCGCGTGTATGTATATGCCCCATCTCACCAGTTGTTGGTTCCCATTAATGTGCCACATAAAGATGTGGGTTAGGTACAATGTACAAACGCCTTCTGATGCGTCTGTGAAACTGCTGCCACCTCTGGTCAAGTCTTTAGAAGTCTACTCTTCTTATAAATTCTCGGACGCAGCGGCGCTGAATTTTATAGCCTTCAAATCGAAAATATCTACAAAGCATACGCTTGCCAATTCCTGTTAAGGTACTTAGCGCTTTCATGGTTATTTCATCTACATCATCATTCATGAGATTACCTACAACCAGAATTACCATGATTGACCGAATCAAATCACATTCTCCCAGTAAGATCATCCACTTATTACAGATAGCATTTTGCTCACTGGAATTCATGGCTTCACACCATAATATTTAACTTTTATTACAAAACAACTAGCTACATCTGTGTCAACAGTCTCAAATTTCAATGTTGATGAACCTACCATGTTACTAAACCATCAAGTTGATAATCGGTAATAGTTCTATTTAAAGTGCGTCGACTAATGTTGAAGAAGGCTGCAATATCTAACTTTGATGCTCCAGTCAGAAGCTGTTGCTCCAGAGATTCATAGTCAAAATCTATACAATGCTTCATCACTCATCTAGTATTGAAGCTCTTAGTTATCTGTAGTAGAAACAAAAAATTATTCACCACAAGTAATCATATGACAGAATACTTTTATTTCAAGACCAATGTATAGCGCTGAGGAGAAGAATACCAAAAGTGAGCAAAGCTAACTGAGTGAAACTATGGACATTGTATGTTGCATGCAACGATCTCCAAATCTAAAGCACATTCACATGCAATTTAACTATTAATATTTGTAGCGTCTTACCTTGAGTGCACAGCAGCTCTCTCAACAGGCCGTAGTAAGAGAAGCACCACAGGTCGGTTCAGTCGTCAGATACGCAAGTGCCAGCATTTGAACCTTCCTTCCATATCTGAACCTTTAGCCTGGGTTAAAGCCCTTGCACACAACAAGTTAGATAACAGGTAAGCGTATTGCTCACATGTAGGTGAAAACATAGCAACATAGACACAAACGAACATAGACATCACAATATTGTTTGCTCTTTACGACTTTATGACGACTATTAATAAAAATATTTTATTTTTACTAAATAAAAATGAAATATGTTAATGGCGGTTATAGTTGTTAAACAGACGCAACAGGTGTAACAAATATGTATAAAACACATTCAAATAAAAAACCTTTTTTTAATCGATCACCTTCACCTTACGCTCACGGTCTCATCATAAAAGGATCCAAAATTACCATTTTTCGAAATATTTTTTGATGTCCTGAACTGCAAATAAGTATCTTGGTTGCTGGGTGGATTCTAAACTGTATTAAACTTTTACCTTTTGTTACCACACGATGAAGCTTAGCGTTGTTTCAAGTACATTATTTCAAAAATTGCACTCCACAAATTGGGGACCACAAGCTAGACTCTCGTTACTTTCTCAAAATGTAACAGGGCGGAGGTCGCATAATATAAAAGTTAGAATACCAAAAATGAATATTGGCATATCAAACACGGATCGTGGTGAGATAGCAAACATGCGTGTTTCACAGTACCAAACATGAAAGTTAGCATACTAAACATGCAGGTTAACATACCAAACATGGATCTTGACATATAAAACATTTAAACTGTCATACTAACCATGAATTTTGACATGCTAAACACGTAAGTTGACATACTAAACACAAATATTTACAAACTAAACATGTAAGTTAGCATACTAAACATGCAGGTTAACATACCAAACATGAATCTTGACATATAAAACATTTAAACTGTCATACTAACCATGAATTTTGACATGCTAAACACGTGAGTTGACATACTAAACACAAATCTTTACAAACTAAACATGTAAGTTAGCATACTAAACAAGAATTTTGACATATTAAACATGTAAACTGACATACTAAACTTTTTTTTATAGTGTGGATATCACAAAATTTTACAATAGGCTCTCCATATATTACCAAAGATTTGGTACTCAATTCAAAGGTATGGTGAAGTACTGGTTAGAGTATTATACATGGCAGTATTTCATAGTAGTAAGACAGAAGTATGTAGAATGCAAATGTATTTCGTTTGGTTCTAGATGAGAAGACATAGTTGCATGCAAAAACAAAGATGAGCAGAGGTTGATGAGAAAGAGCAACCAGTGACAGCGAGGGGAAGTAAACAGCACGTTGCGGAACTACCAAGCAACAGAGACATCAGCACAAAGAAGAGTGGCCTAATTTGGTGACTAATTCAGAGGTATGGTGAAATACTGGTCAGAGTAATTGCCCAAAATTGGTGGCTGGAAGATAAAACGTTGAAAACATGTCAAATTTTCAAAATCGTTTTTCACAAAGTTGCTTTTTTGTGACTCCAGGTGCTAGCAAAGATTATAGAAAAAAGAGGATGCAATATGTTGTCATGAAGTTTCACTTCTATTTTCAGATTTTGGTGTAGAACAAGTTAATAAAAACAGATTTTGGCTAAAAAAGTGCCTGAGAGGTGAAACTTTGAAAACTCAAAATCAATTTTCAAAATAGTTTTCTCGAACTTGCTTTTTTTGCAATTTCTAGGAGCTGGCAAAGATTACAGAAAGAAGAAAATGCAACATATTTTATGAGACTTTACTTGTATATTCAGAATTGTTTGTAAAACTAGATAAAAGTAACAAATTTTGGCTATAACCAGTACCTGCCTTGTTATTCCGTAAATCATAGGTTACAGTCTTGTTATATCGATTGGTATATATTAATGAACTCAAAAAGTTTTTGTAATTAATATCACAGTTCTGCTTCTATCATTTCTAAAAGCATATTCTGAGCTTCAATTTAACACCAAGAACAAGCATTATAGTGCAGCAGCTGGTTCACAAAAACGAACTTTGTGAAACTCTAAAAGATTTATAAATGGCCATATCTAAAAAACTGCTGCATCAAACACAAGGACTTTTTGTGGTTAAGAAATACTTATCTTTCAAACAGTGTGCGAAATTCTAGCTCTTTATGATCGTTTTGAGCCAAAATAAGTTTCATCCTGGATGAGTACCCAGGGGTCTCAGCTACTTGGATTTAATCCGAATTGGTCGGATTTGAAGTTCAAAAGCAGTCACTCGGGTGGATTTTGTCCAATAAAGGTTTATGCTCGGATTCCTTGTAATCTGCTAGGATTTTTCAACCACTTACTCGGATTTTCTTGTTTACATTTCTTATCAGCTTAATCCCTGTGTTAAAAGAGATAGAAATTCATTAAAAATTTTATTTAAAGAAGTTTAATTAATTAGCAAGACGTCTTTGTCTTTGACAAAGAAAGAGAAATGATTATTTGAATCGCTAAATTTTATAACCTAACTTCTGTAACCGATAAAGGGTGAATCATGAAGGTTTAATCATAATATACCCGTATGATACGAATGTGGGTAACTCGTTGTTGAATCGATCGTTATATATAGTAATAATCACACATTTCCAATGAAATCTTACGTCTTTGGCATTTGCTAAATGCTCATTTTTTGTGATCGCAAGCTAAAGCTAGTCTGAGAAATACATGCAGCAGAATTAATGCTCAACGTAAGATGAAATCTATCATGCGTAACATGCATGTTATCTACAAAGCAACTTAGTGTGCAGAAAAATGGCTGCTGCTTCTCCCTTAGCGGTCAGCAGCGATAGTGAAGAAGGGGTTGTTGTTGAGGCTGCCCCACCATCTAAAAAACCTAAGAAGCTTGCTGGCAGCAAAGCATCTGCCAATTTACTTGCTGAGCTCAATGAAAGTTGTCCAAACACGTTTAAAAAGCACTCTGAATATGAACTGTGTTGTTTGGAATGCCGATCAGTTATTAACATTCGAAGAGGGGGAGCCAAAGATGCTAGGAAACATACCAATACCACCAAACATATCAAGGCGGTGGAACGAAATAAAAAGCAGAGTTCTTTGGATATGTATGGCTTGAAAAACAAAGAAGATAACAATGTAATAGAATCCGAGGTCATTCTAATTCAGATGCTTACCATGAAGAATGTCAGCTTTGTTGCTTGTGCTGAGGTTGCTAGGTAGGTACAACATAGTTTAACTGAGAGTAGTTAGTAAGCACTCTTACATGACAGTGATTCTTTCCTCACGAGTTGTATATAGTCTAGGTAGCTTATTATTTTTCATAATATATTTTCTTTTTCACTTGTAGTATTGATGGAATATTATTCTAACAATAATAGACTACATACTGTACATTGTTATACATTTTACAGGGGATTAAAATCTGTATGCTCTGACAGCAAGATAGCCTAGTCAATGATGTGTGGAGCTACTAAAGTGGCACAAATCACAAAGTGCATTGGAAATGATTATAATACTCAGGTCATTGCAGAGCTGAAGCTTAAGCCTTTTACTATTATGATCGACGAAAGCAACGATTCTAGTGAAAAGGTATTAGCAATTCTGGCATCCTTATATGATGAACCTACCAAGACAAATTCCACAAGGTTTGTTCAGCTGGTCAAATGCTCAGATGCCTCTGCTAATGGCATATTCAAGCTCGTGGACTCATTCTTCAAAACTCATGGTGTGATAATATGGACTAATGTTGTTGCCTTCCAGAGCGACAATTGCAATGTGATGAAAGGCAAACACAAAGTTGTGATAAGACTCATTAGAGACCAAAATCCAAATGTGGTAGACACGGGTTGTATTTGTCATCTCTGCAATCTCTGTGTTAAAAAGGCCAGTCAAGCTCTACCATTTTCCGTAGACGACCTTTTGGTAGATATTCATTACCACTTTGACAACAGCATGCCCAGAACAGAAGAGCTGAAAAGCTATTTTGCAGCATACCCAGATTTTGGGTATAAGAGGATGCTAAAGCATTGTTCTACTCGCTGGTTGTCAATAAGGCCCTGTCTAGAACGGCTGCTGGTATTCTATGAACCCATAATGAAGTACTTCATAGATTGTAAGGAGGCTGAGAAGCGAGGAAAGGCAAAGAATATAAAAGAGATCCTCACTGACCCGGTGACAAAGCCACTGCTGTTCTTTTTGAGTGATACGCTGAAAACTGTTGACAAGTACAATGTACTCTTCCAGAATGAGCAGTTTATACTTGATAGAGGTTATGAGGCAACCCTGTCTCTGATCAAGGACTTACTGGGTTGCATTCTCCCTCCAGAAAAGATTCGACCGTATCTGCGACATGATCTCTCCCAGATTGATTTGAGTAGTTTCCTAGAACCATCAGAGTTTGCCATCAGTACTGATTGTAGGATAGAATTGGAACGCATCTATGATGAAAACACCGAGACCGAACACAAGGTACTAAATTACTGCAAGGATTGGATACTTGCATTTTTTACCAAGCTCCGAACCACCTTTCCAGTTGACCTACTAAAAGCCTTCAGTGTCCTCAACCCACAAACCATTTCTGAGAATCGCAATGTCATTAAACTATTTATTGATCTGTGTAAGCTGATAGGAGCACCAGTGCCAGAAGACCTTAAAACACAGCTGAGGATGATGCTTTGTGATGAGTTTGACACAGCCAAGGATTGTATACCGTTCTGGATTCACATGGCAGAGAAGTATCCAGCTGTGCAGTTAGCCATGAGCTATATTCTAGCTTTTCCCAATAGCAACGCAGGTACTGAAAGGCTATTTAGTCTATTAAAGGCTGTACACACACCAGTATGCAATAGTCTTGCTATAGAGACATTAAATGCGATCCTACAAATGAAGGTCAACAAACGATCTCCAGCCACGGAAATTGACAATAAAGATGAATTGTTGAGACGTTGCAAAAAAGCTACAATGGACTATAACAGATTGCACAGTTCCTAAATTTCTTTGCCTGTATAGCGATTGTTCTTATTGTTCATACGTCATTAAGTGCTACATCCCACTCACTTTCTGTTCTTCATCAAGTTGAAAGCTCTCATACCAATAAAGCTTTTGAACTCAGGTAAGAAGTTCCTTACCAAAGAAATGTGAAGTATTTGCTTGGATTTTTTTCTGGACAGGTTGAGACCCCTGGTACCAAGGAAAACATACAAGGAAAACACTCAGCATATGTGAAATAGCCAGTGACTATGGGCTATTTTCTATCACTGAGCAAACCAAGCTGCTGATAGGCTGGCTGCTTGTTCTGCGCATCATGAGGCAATTCCTTCTATAACTAAGCGCTTGAAGAGTTCTGTCTAAGTAGCTAGTAGAGCGTGTTGGAGTTGTCTACAATGAATCTTCTTTTGAAAAAGTTCTGTATCGCTGTAGTATTCTTCATCTGCCTTGCTGTTATATTACATAGACATACTAACAACTACATGTATAAGAATTTAGTAAAGAACCATCAACAGCAAGAAAGTGAAGTATTCTCTACACAGAGTACAACTGGAGTCATGAGCCAGAGGAATGCAATGGAAACACAGTCAGAGAGCTCTGAAGAAATAGCGAGGGCAGAGCAGATGAAGCTAATACTGAGTATAGATCGGAGTGGATTATTGCTGAGTGAGATGTTGAACTTTGAAGATTGTCAATATTCAAACTGTGTATTCAGACACAGTTTGAATAACATCAGTTATGCACTGCAAGCTGATGTCCTCATCTTTGGCCCTAATTATGAGCAGATAACTCTGCAAGTTCCAGCTACAGTGCGTCAGCGACAACTCTGGTTTGTTTTCAGCATGGAATCACCAGCCTTCTCACACAACAGATTCAACAAAGTCATCAACTCATTTAATGGAAGCATGACCTATTCACCAGATTCTATTCCTGCCCACTTTCCTTATGGTTTTATGAAACAAAAAGTTGAGAATACCGTAGAGGATGTTGTTGACTACGCTAAACATAAGACAAAAGGGGCGTATGCTTACGTCTCCAACTGTCACTCTCATCAGTATAATAGACTAGAGACTATGAGACATCTTTTAACATATGTTAATGGAGACATATTCGGAAACTGCACCAAACAGCAGTCATGTCCAAGAAAAGGTGATGATATTACATGTGAAGCAAAAGTGCACTCGCAATACCGGTTTTACTTAGCGTTTGAAAACTCTTTATGCAAAGATTACATAACAGAAAAGTTTTGGAAGACTTTAGAAAACAAAGGTTATTTTATTCCTGTAGCTCTCGGTGGTTTATCAATTGAAGAGTATACCGATATTGCACCTCCCAATTCATTTATTCACGCCTACAACTTCTCATCAATGGAGGCTTTAGGGAAATACCTCCAACATCTAATGAATGATGATGCTGCCTATAACAGGTACCATGAGTGGCGCCACAACTACACAGTAACCAGAGAAACCAACAAGAAGTCTGTTTGTAGCCTTTGTGAAAGTATCAACCACCCAGAGTCACTTCAGGCTGCCCAGAGTCACCTCTTTGCAGATGAGTGGAACAACCAGAGCAACTGTAGGAACTTGTCAAACAGGAATGTGTGATTTATTTAGCATTTGTTTATAACATTAGTTTAGATGACATTTCATAAAATTTCAATAGATGCAACCAGATTCATTAAAATAGGGCTTATAGAAAGAGGCTTTATAGGCCAATAGAGGCTTTGCTCCATGAAGTATATGGCCTTCTTTGTTACATATTTCTGGCCAAAAAATCAAAATTATCGAAGCCAAGAGATCAGGTTTAGCCATAGACCTAATAACTATACTAGACTGGGCAATCCAATGCATCACGGCTCAGCATTGTGTCCTACTTAAATAGCCACATTCTTCGCGACGTAACGTCAACGCTTTGTTCACTTGCAGCTGGTCAGGCAAGCGAGTCATCATTGTTTACATTGAAAGAATGACAGAGACAGCTTTGTTGCTACACGTAATTTGACATAACTACTTTAATGTATTCATTTATACGTTAATTATCATTAGAAGTGCACAGGGAGCTTCTTGACTGTTTGCTGTGCTAGACTAGACTAATTTATTTCACTGAAAGATTTTGTCACAAACACGTCAGCATTGAATCAGACGACACACAATAAGATAAACAATATTATAGATTGCCACACTGAAAGCATAACAAGGAAACATTTCTGCACTAGCTTGTAAAAACTGTTGATTCACATAATGTGTTGCATCAGCTGACATACAGGTGTGATGATCATGAATAATCAGAGAATACAAACATTGGTACATTACAACTACTAAAGTACACAAGATATTGGTTTAAAATTTCAGATGCAAAGCTTATACACTATGCATTTCCTACCCTGCAAATTTGTAAACATAAAGTTGAATATTTCATATGTAAAGTGCCAGTAAAAATGTATAGTGATCTATTCAGAAAATATTGCAAAATTATCAATGTTGCCCTGTGCTATGGGCTAACATGTCAGATAGCTAGGTATTGAAACTGATTTCAAATGCATACACACTGGTAAATGGTACACTGATCGCAGTCTGCCATGAATATAAATGTTGGGTCTTAGGTGTTATGCAAACAGCCAAACAGCATCAGAAAATAGGTTTATGTTCACTTAGTTGCTTTGTTCACTTTGCCTAGTCCAGGCCATAGTTTTAAGTGGGAAGCTATGGAGAGTGGAGCAACTACAAGCACTGGAAATGATTCGAAGGTAAATTTTACTCCAATTATTTTCAAGTGTGGTTGTGAAAGGTACCTAGATATGAAGAGCAAGAAATCTTGCGGATTTTTCCGAGATATGCATACAAATAATAGTTTTTTCCAAAATGCTTTCTTAAAGGTCATTGCTGGCACTAATATTTTAAAAGTTGCTTCGCACAAAGAGGTGCCAACCGGGAAGTAGACGAAGTGGTGCCCATTTCATGAAGTTTTTCATCCCCATGGCAGGTGGACATGGCTAGTAAATGAGTATGGTGATGGCTGTGCTATATTTAGAAGTGTAGCTAAACCCAATGAAAAGATTTTTACTTCATGATGGTCTCATAGGAATGCAATTATTTACTGATTATTTTGCAGGACAAGAGTAAAATTTTTTGCTGTGCATTTGGTTGTTCCAATACTCCAGCAAAAGACAGTTAACTCAGTTTCCACACCTTTCCATCGGAAGAAAAACACCTAGACATACGTAACAAGTGGATAGACGCCGTGAAACATGAGGACTGGATGCCTTCCAAATACTCTGCGCTCGGCAGTGATCTCCTGCAGACCTCCTGGTATGATGATGGCTGCCATACTAAAGCCTACTGCTGTACCAAGGGTATTGGATTTTCTGCCAAAATATTTACAACCGACTCAACCAAAGCATAGACGACTGTTATGCCGACCAATACCATCTAAATCATCTCCACCAGACCGAGATGAGCCAGTCCTGGAACCTTCACTTTGCTATGAAGAGCCAACAGCCGCCAAGCAATCTGAAGAGATCATCCCCGACCCTCTACATAACCGTACCTTGTACCTTGGAATAAGGAATTAAATTTTTCAAACATTTCACGAGGCCAAGTATCTACTTCCGTACAAGCTTGCACAGGAGCATATAGAAACACTGTCCTCAAAAACATGATACATGATTTAGGTATGTACATGTATTTTGGTATTAGCTACTTTCACTTATTGTTAGTGTATAGAACAGATATACAGGTAGTAGAGTGGCTTGAAATAATACTGCAGCAAATCAGTGAGATGTAGTTAAACTTATTTTACGGTTGATACATATACTTTTTATAATAATATTAGCATATGATATTTATTCAGCAGGTTATGCGGTACGGAGCTTAAAACTCAACTGCAATGACTGCACCAGCTTTATAGCCTCCTGTCCAGGTTTACGCACCAGGGAGGATGCGACACTAATTAGTGTAAAAGATAGAGGTGGTCTGTTTACACCTCATCCTGTCATCACAAAGATATGTCTAGGCTCAGAACAGATCATCCGGCAGTGTGTCGACTTACAAGGAATCACTGCAGACATACACAAGCTGGTAGTCACTAAGAAAGACTCTTTTATTAGTTTTACAAAGCAATTTGCATCAGGAATTTCCATGCTCAAGTCACAGCGCAGCGTTTTAGTTAAAACTATCACATCCAGATATGTCAGAATTAGAATTCACCATGAGGCTACAAAGGTAGCAGCTAACAAGAGTAATCTTAGATCAAAGCTCAGCCGACTGGTCGTCTTTAGTCATGTGTAGCCTTTCACAATATGTCTAGAAAAGTGTACCATTTGTCGTTTGTTTTCTACGATTTTTCTGATGCTGTTTGCATAACACCTAAGATCCAACATTTATGTTCATGGCAGACTGCGATCAGTGTACCATTTACCAGTGTGTATGCATTTGAAATCAGTTTCTACACCTAGCTATCTGACATGTTAGCCCATAGCGTAGGGCAACATTGATAATTTTGCAATATTTTTTGAATAGATCAATATACAATTTTACTGGCACTTTACATATGAAATATTCAACTTTATGTTTACAAATTTGCAGGGTAGGAAATGCATAGCGTATAAGCTTTGCATCTGAAATTTTAAACCAATATCTTGTGTACTTTAGTAGTTATGTCAAATTACATGTAGCAACAAAGCTGTCTCTGTCATTCTTTCAATGTAAACAATGATGACTTGCTTGCCTGACCAGCTGCAAGTGCAAAGCGATGACGTTACGTCGCGAAGAATGTGGCTATTTATGTAGGAGACCGTGGCTTCGCATTGCCCAGTCTAGTATAGTTAATAGGTCTATGGGTTTAGCAGTTGTTAACGAGCGTAGCTCAGATGTGTAAGCATGATTTGAGCTTCCCCATTATTTACATGCAGCAATATACAATCTTTCCTTTGTCTTCCCTCGTGTATTCATTTTGTGCTGCTGGTCTCTCATTCTTTTTAAAGAACAAATAATGCTAACTGCTCTTCACACACTCTTTCATGTAAGAAATCCACAAAACAGCAAATAACGATTCTCGTCATCATTTATGTACTAAACACCCAATTTATTTTATCTTAAACTGATTGGTGAGTTATCAAGTATCACTTATATTTGCATTCCAGGTTTAAGTAAGGTTATAGGCAATGAGGACTGTCTTTAGCAGATGTTACCATCATGTCATGATGCCATAACGGCTGTGCAAGCATTTTTACTTATTAGCTTTAAAGCGCATACAGGGGTGTATATATTAATAGAATATGTATAGCCTGCTCTATGTGTGTTCTTGTTAAAATCCTGATTTCACGTGTAATTTAAACTAACTTAATCTTACATGGAACTAAGTTTATGCTTGTTCTGCTATAAATTTTCTCAATTGTAAACTACCAGCTGACCCAATGCCATTTCAACAGTGCACACTCCATGAGTGCATACTCTATGGCCGCATGCTCTATGAGTGCATGCTCCATGAGTGCATGCTCTATGAGTGCATCCCTTATGAGAGTATACTCTATGATAACATACTCTGTGAGTGCATACTCTATGAGTGCATACTCTAGTAGTGCATACTCTATGATAGCATACTCTATGAGTGCATACTCTATGAATGCATACTCTATGACTGCATACTTTATGAGTGCATACTTTATGAGTGCATACTCTATGAGTGCATACTCTATGAGTGCATACTCTATGAGTGCATACTTTATGAGTGCATACTCTATGAGTGCATACTCTATGAGTGCATACTCTATGAGTGCATACTCTATGAGTGCATACTCTATGAGTGCATACTCTATGAGTGAATACTCTATGAGTGCATACTCTATGAGTGCATACTCTATGAGTGCATACTCTATGAGTGCATACTCTATGAGGGCATACTCTTTGAGGGCATACTCTATGAGGGCATACTCTATGAGTGCATACTCTATGAGTGCATACTCTATGAGTGCATACTCTATGAGTGCATACTCTATGAGTGCATACTCTATGAGTGCATACTCTATGAGTGCATACTCTATGAGTGCATACTCTATGAGTGCATACTCTATGAGTGCATACTCTATGAGTGCATACTCTATGAGTGCATACTCTATGAGTGCATACTCTATGAGTGCATACTCTATGAGTGCATACTCTATGAGTGCATACTCTATGAGTGCATACTCTATGAGTGCATACTCTATGAGTGCATACTCTATGAGTGCATACTCTATGAGTGCATACTCTATGAGTGCATACTCTATGAGTGCATACTCTATGAGTGCATACTCTATGAGTGCATACTCTATGAGTGCATACTCTATGAGTGCATACTCTATGAGTGCATACTCTATGAGTGCATACTCTATGAGTGCATACTTTATGAGTGCATACTCTATGAGTGCATACTCTATGAGTGCATACTCTATGAGTGCATACTCTATGAGTGCATACTCTATGAGTGAATACTCTATGAGTGCATACTCTATGAGTGCATACTCTATGAGTGCATACTCTATGAGTGCATACTCTATGAGGGCATACTCTATGAATGCATACTCTATGAGGGCATACTCTATGAGTGCATACTCTATGAGCGCATACTCTATGAGCGCATACTCTATGAGCGCATACTCTATGAGCGCATACTCTATGAGCGCATACTCTATGAGCGCATACTCTATGAGCGCATACTCTATGAGCGCATACTCTATGAGCGCATACTCTATGAGCGCATACTCTATGAGCGCATACTCTATGAGCGCATACTCTATGAGCGCATACTCTATGAGCGCATACTCTATGAGCGCATACTCTATGAGCGCATACTCTATGAGCGCATACTCTATGAGCGCATACTCTATGAGCGCATACTCTATGAGCGCATACTCTATGAGCGCATACTCTATGAGCGCATACTCTATGAGCGCATACTCTATGAGCGCATACTCTATGAGCGCATACTCTATGAGCGCATACTCTATGAGCGCATACTCTATGAGCGCATACTCTATGAGCGCATACTCTATGAGCGCATACTCTATGAGCGCATACTCTATGAGCGCATACTCTATGAGCGCATACTCTATGAGCGCATACTCTATGAGCGCATACTCAATGAGCGCATACTCTATGAGTGTATACTCTGTAATAGCATGCTCTATGAGTGCATACTTTATGAGTGCATGCTCTAGGAGTGAATATTCTATGATTGCATACTCTATGAGTGCATACTCTATGAGTGCATACTCTATGAGTGCAAACTCTATGAGTGCATACTCTATGAGAAAAACTAGTATAATTGGACTATAACCTGACTCTAGCAGCCTGTTAGCTCCTTGTTACAAAGCTACTTACGCATGTTCTTCCTATTGAGTGAGACTGACTAACTTACATTTGATAATTATGCTGGTACGCAATGGGTGCTCCATTATGCGCGTACTCCATTAGCAGGTACGCAGACTGACAGACAGACACACGCACACAATGACAAAAGGGAATTCATTATTATTGGTTCGTATAATTCTTCTGTAACAGCCATTAACAAATGACAGAACACATGCCAAAAATATACAATTATATATACATGTGTGTATGAGATTGCAGCATTGTGTTAGCAGTAGCATTTGACCTGAACTTTGTTGCATTATTCTTCTGGTACATTGTAGATGTATAGCAATAGACTGGAGTATTCATTTCCCCCATGAATACACACTGAAAAGTATTCCAGTTAATTGTTAGGTTAGTGAGCTTTCTTTGAAAATGTTAAAGCTGCTGATTCAACACACGTGAGATGCATAGAAATAGCTGAAATTAAATGTGGACTTTAATCCTAAACAAGCATGTTATTCACAAGTCCTTTGTCTTATCACAGTAGTTCTTGTCTTGCAGACTGAAATTATAGTGCTTATTTAATTAGCAACTTATGTTGGCTGCTCTAGGGTAGTTGGTCAGAGGGCAAGGGGGCTTCCTAGTACAGGTCGCAAGTTCATCATCTTATGAAATAGGTATTGATCAACTATTGCAAACATAAATAATAGATTAGGAAAAATAGCTTTTCAAAGGATTCTTATTGGAATTTTGAGCAAAAGGACCTGGTAATATCTAATAGGTAATGGCAACTATGGTCTATAGGATCAGAGAGCAGCACTTCGATAAGTTCAAAAGAACATCGCATAGTTTGGAGGTGATCCAGATCTTGTTACCTTATTTGAAAAGTCAGCAGGTGGTGGCAGCAAGTCGGCTCACACAATGAGTCCTCATAATGACGGATTAATTAAGTGAGCTATACAGGAGGTGAGCACCACCTGCTTGCTAGCCGTCTACTGAAAAGTATCAAGAGAAGATGGCGTGGTGTAGGGGCGGTGCTTATGAAATTTTCGAAAAGATAACTCCACACATAATTGCATGCTGATGTCAATTCATCCCTTTTGTGTAGTTCTGCTATTTCTGGTTTGAACATTATGTAATATTTTTCTAATAAGCATAAGTTGCACGTTTTTTTGGTTTGTTGTAGGGTTGGACGTGAGCTTGTATTTTTGAAGCTATCTCAATGTTTTTGTTGCTGTCTTTCAAATTTAATACGTGCTTAGTAAAGTCTGACTGATTTTGTTTACTGTTATGTTTGAGCAAAGCTTTGTGGTTATCGTGTCTGGATTTTAATTCTGTTGCGCATAGTCCAATGAATGACTGTGTTTTCATGTCAATTTTATTTGCTACTTCAGCTTTGGTAGAATATATTTTTGGTGATGCACTTGTTGTCTAGTATCAAAAATTGTAAAACATAATCTACTTGATGATATTAATGGTATACTTGATAATTGAAACATATCAGTGATGTATGAAAGATTTACACCATTCAGTATTTTGAATCAAACATTGTTAGTAAAAAAACTAACATATTTATGATATCGGGAGGACGTACATCTACTGTTCTAAACAAAAATGTAGATGGTATAAAACAAGGTGCACTTGCCAAAGGTGTGTCTTTGCTAATCAATGTATTTGGATTGTAAAAAGTTATTCCTAAAAGTTTGCTTTGATCACTGCCGGAGGTCATACTGCTTCTAATAACATTTTTTGCTTGTTCTATGGTAGTCTTCGAAGTGATACTCTCCGAAGTGATAGTCTCCGAAGTGATAGTCTCCGAAGCAATAGTTTTTAAAGCGATGGTCTCCGAAGCAATGGTTTCTAAAATGATGGTCTCTGAAGTGATAGTCTTCGAAGTGATGGTCTTCGAAGAGATGATCTCCGAAGCGATGGTCTCTTAAGTGATGGTTTCCAAAGCGATTGTTTCCGAAGTGATAGTATCTGAAGTAATAATTTCCGAAGCGATTGACTCCGCAGTGATGGTGTTGGAAGCGATGGTCTCTAAAGTGATGGTCTTTGAAGTGATGGTTTTTGAAACTATGATTTCCAAAACGATGGCTTCCGAAACGATGTTTTCTGAAACAATGGTTTTCGAAGTGATAGTGTCTGAAGGGATGGTCTCCGAAGCGATGGTCTCCGAAGCGATGGTCTCCGAAGCGATGGTCTCCGACGCGATGGTCTCCGAAGCGATGGTCTCCGAGGCAATAGTCTCTGCGGGTACCCATTCTGTATCAGCTACTTTTTATCAATGGTATTTTTTCAAAAATTTTTCATAGATTCTTTGCAACAAGTACATTTCTATTGTGTAGTGCTTCTTTTACTTTACTTTGTTCACTAAATAAACAAAAAGTCAATGCTGCCTTGCTAACTGCGCGACTGTAACACAAAATAAGTTGGACAACTTTATAAATTTTTGTCATCAGTTAACAAATGTTAAGACGCCAGAGTTTTTAGGTTTGAGCTGCTGTTGGGAGTGAACTGACAAGAAGGAGTTTTTTTTTATGCCTTAGAGATTTCTACACCAGCAGTTGTGAGCAACAATACTTCAACTTTAGAGAGTGGACCAGACAAAGAACTCATAGAAGATTTTTTGAAGAAAAAGTGTGTTTCTTCGATTGCACCACTTTCACCAAACCTTAGTGTCCAACAGATCATCGACATCTATGAGTTGGACACAGCAGTCAATGGCAGGGAAAAGGCTTCTCGAATTATTAAATTTTTTGATTGGTGTTTAAACATGTCAGCAGTTGAACTTAATAGTACTAAAATGTTAAAAAGTCTGTAGCATTTAAATTGTTTATAATATTATAGGTTACAATGCTATAGTTTAATTGTAGTTTAAAAAAGAGTATTAGAGGTAAAAGAGATTTTTAAGTAAATATTTTTATATGAAACATAGGCCATGATTTACGTTATATACTATGCTTTTGAAAAAAACAATTTAAAGAGTAATTGATTGTGTTCCAGAAAGTACTGATACTAAATATTTATTTATTTTTTGTATTTTATTGCAGACATTCTGCACCAATTGTAAGCAAGAAACTTCCTAACATAATATGTTAAGAGGTTTTTGGTTATATTATAACCAAAATAATCTGTATGCTAACTATCACTTGCCATCTCAATTAAAATATTTTCATCACATGCCTGTAATTTTCTCTGGTAATCGGCTCTTTAAAGGGGACCGTTATATGGCAACATAAAAACATGACATGGCTAACATGAAAATTGTCAACTTTTTAGACATGACTCTTGACTTAACCAAAGGCTCATACGGCCCATACACCAAACCTGACAACACTATTTTATATGTACATAAACTGAGCAACCATCCCCTTTGCATAATTAAAAACTTACCCCTTAACATTAATATAAGACTGAACAGACTTTCTTCTAGCAAACAGATTTTTGACAAGGCGGTACAACCATACCAGACAGCTCTGACAAACATTGGATACAACCATATACTTCCTTTTGAAAATAAAACCTTTACTAACAAAAGAAAAAGACAAACTAGACAACGAACCATAACTTGGTATAACCCACCATTTAATTCAAGTGAAAAAACCAACATAGGAAAAAGATTCCTGACTTTGATCAACAAGTGCTTCCGAAAGACAAACCCTCTACATAAAATATTTAACAAAATTACCCTGAAATTGAGCTACTCTACTATGCTTGACATCAAAAACAAATCAGAATACCATAACAAACAGCTACTTTCAAATCCGCCAACTACCGAAATCAAAAAATACAACTGCAGAACAAAATCAGACTGCCCGCTTAACCAAACCAGCCTTCAGAAGAGCATAGGGTACCAAACACAAGTGACAAGACTAGACAGCAACACTGCTGAGACACTGCTGAGACCTTTGTGAGACCGACTTTAAAACTAGATACCGTAACCATAAAAGCAGTATAAATAATAGCGCAAAAAGAAATGCTACAGAACTGAGCAAACACATATGGGCACTAAAAGACCGAGACATTAACTTCAGACTTGACTGGACTATACTAAAACACGCTAAATCCTACAGCAACTTAAGGAAAAGATGCAATTTATGTATTTCGGAAAAATATTAACTATTAAAAAACCTGACACGTAAACGCTTAATAAAAGAATAGAAATTGCCTCATCCTGCCCTCATTCTAAGAGTTATCTTCTCTGCAATTTTAGTAATATGTTAATCAAAGCGCGACAAAATCCACCAATCACGTGAATGAGTGGGATGTTTTAAAAGTCACCATCTTGTCCCAGTTGAAGTCTACAGCCTGAATAATGCACTAGCAGGAAACTGTCAGTAGCTGAAAGATAAGTGAACTATTTAATTTTCTAATTTATATATAATGTATATAAATTATAAAATTTATATATATTATATAAATGATATGTTCTCATGAATATATATATATCTATATCTTATCTTCTATATATATATTTCTCAAAGTTCGTCTGAAAATCCGCCTGTTGGCAATCCGGCTATAGCTATTTTTAGAACAGCTGAGCTGGACAACAATACAGACTCAAAGTCATGGCTTACCGCCATTGGAAGCCTAACCTTATTAACTAGCTTAGAGGAGTTTTCCATTGGCATTATGCCAGGCTACTAGCTTGAAAGGTACAGTTGTTTGACAAAGTTTTAAAACCTTTACAGTTGTTTTTATTTTTCTCCTAATTTAATTCAACTACACGACACACTTCTCTCATGATATGTACTTTAAAAGTTATAATGGCAAATGTTATATGTTAAACACAAATCAATTTTTTGTCCAAAGACTCTTCTATTACACGGGCAACAACAGGTGGCACAGCTAGTTATCTTATATATATATTTCTCAGTCGGTCGGAAATCCGGCTATAGATCTTAAAATCTTGGAATAAATATTCCGTACCAAAGAGGATTCGATTTCGCACCACACCATTCACCAGTCTTACACCTAGCCCACAAGACTACAGAAGCCAAATTGCTACCCTGCCAATATAAGTCATTATATCGGAGTAAAACCTAACTGCTTTGCGTGTTACGCGGGTCATAGCATAACGTCATGAGAAGCTGTTTGCTCACATTATTAAACTGGCTAATAGCCAAACTCTCACTACTTCTCATTGTTTATAAGACAAAAAAACTTTTCTCATGATATGTAGTTTGAAGGTTAGAATGGCAAATGTTGTTATATGTTAAATACAAATCAATTTTTTGTCCAAATACTCTTCTATTACACGGGCAACGCCGGGTGGCACAGCTAGTATATATATATATATATATATATATATATTTATATATATATATGTATATATATATATATATATATATATATATGTATATATATCAATGAACCTACGCCCTGATGATGAGAAAATTGACTGGCACACTAAACCTCTTCATGGTGCTTACCACTGACAAATATCTAAGGATGGCGATCTTCACCAGACATATATGTGGCTAAACAAAGGAAACCTAACAGCCAATACAGAGTCGCTAATCATGGCAGCCCAGGAGCAAGTGCTCCCAACAAGGCAACTCCAAACAAAAAATCTATCACACTAGAGACGATTCTAGATGCAGACTGTGCAAAGATGCACCTGAGACAATCCAACACATCATCAGTGGATGCAAGCAGCTAGCAGGAAACGCATACACTGAGCGGCATAATCATGTCGCAGGTGTTGTGTATAGAAGTCTATGTGATGAGTATGGCCTTAATAAACCACAACATTGGTGGGAAGCTCCTGGTAAGGTCAATGAAAATGACCGCGCTAAGATCCTCTGGGACTTCTACATCCGAACTGACAAGCATGTCCTAGCAAACCAACCAGATATAGTGGTGGTAGACAAGGAGAACAAGAGGGCTTCTATAATAGATATAGCAGTATCCAATGACTACAATATAGCCAGCAAAGAATAAGAAAAGGTAGAGAAATATCTCCCTTTTGGAGAAGAAATTGAAAAATGCTGGAATGTAAGAACAACTGTAATCCCAGTAGTCATTGGGGCACTGGGCGCAATAACACCGGCGCATAAAATGTGGCTTGCCCAAATACCAAGAGCAATCAACTCAGGTGAGTTGCAGAAAAGTGCGCTATTGGGAACAGCTAAGATCTTGAGGCGAGTGCTCAAACTCCCAGGTCTCTGGTAGGAGACCCGAGTTAGAGCAGAATTTACCGCCCATACGGTGTATTCGGGGTGAGGAAACAATTTTATATATATATACGGGACAGATGGTGCAGTTGGTAAGGTATTGAAACAATGATCAATGGGTCCTAGGTTCAAACCCCAACAACTGCACCTTTTTTGGCAGGTCCTTAGACAAGACCTTTGCCTGTATATTGTCTACAACCTCTATGTTGGGTGCAATAACCAAAGCCATGCCAGCTCAGACGTCGCCCGGTCAATCAAAGACTGCGCTGCCTGTAGCTGTACCAGGACAAGGCAGTGAAAAATGGTCTACTGGTTCAAAAATGGTTGAGTGCTCAAACTCTCAGGTCTCTGGTAGGAGACTCGAATTAGAGCAGAAATTACCACCCATCTGGTTTAACCGGGGTAAGGAAACAATTATATCTATATATATGTATATATATATATGTATATATGTATATATATATATATATATATACAGTGAAACATGGATAACTCGCCCTCGGATATAGCGAACACATGGTTACCTCGACTGGATTTGCTTGGTCGGTTCCCACGCAATGATAAATGGCTCTATATAACTCGAACTCAACACTGTTATAACGAACTGTTTTTTGCCCAACGGCTACCGAAACGGTTGCTATCGCTTTAGAAAATCACTTTATTCCAAGCCATAGAGGTAAACTTCAACTTTTCGTAATTCATAAGCGTCGTTATTACCTCCATCGGCACAATATTTTGTCAACGACTGTTCTAAAGGTTTGATGAAATTATATGTGGTGATTTATACTGCTTTACAATGAATAGCACGGGTTAGCCGGGTCACGGGCGCAAGTATTTTCGCCACGCACATACAAAACAAAAACAGCATGTTGTTTTTGTTTTGTATTTGCGTGGCGAAAATCCTTGAGTGCGTGACCCGGCTAGCCCGTGATGAATAGTTTTCCGACGTTGATTCCGTGTTTAATTAACGTCGGAATGTTGAATGTTGAAAAACGTCTTAAAAATTGTAATTAAACGTATACGTTGTCTTAGCTAAAAAAACTATTCATCGTTTAACCTAAACACAAAACACGTGTGTACATTCAATAAGTATCCATTCAAAAAGCGTGAATGATATACAATGTACCGTAAAACTTTTAATTGAGCTGCCTCGGAGTGTTGCTCTTAACGAATCCCAGATAAAGTAAGGTAATCTTTGCATAAACTTCAAGAAAGATCGGCAAAATTGATCGTGGGTAAAACGCTCAAAAGAAAAAGATGTCTTTTCTTTGAGCATTTCAGCAACGATCAAGTTTTGCCAATGTCAATCTAAAAACGTCCTGGCAATATTATCACCTCAAACAACAAACCAATCTCAAGTGATAGAAAAATCTCTATAATTTTTGATAAAAACGTTTTAAACTTTACGTTAGAAGCATTTAATTTGAAACAAGCCATTTTTGCTTTTGATTTATATTATAGTTTGTATATGTTCATGTATCTACTAATAAATAAGTAAATATATGAACTTATGACAGTGCTCTGATAACTTGAACAATCTGATAATTCGAACACTTTTGCTCGGTCCCTTGAAGTTTGAGTTATCCGAGTTTTACTGTATATATATATATATATATATATATATATATATATATATATATATATATATATATATATATATATATATATGTATATATGCATGTATATATAATGCTTAGAAAAAATACAGACGATATGATGCCACTGGTTTCTATCATTGCTATAGTTGATATTAACTATTGTGTTCAAGGTGTAGCATTACGCGTTTCTATTCTGTCGGTGATCTCTTTGCAACTATAGACACCATAATCAAACGTTTGTCTGACCTGAGAATTTTAACAGCAATCAAGTTTTGTTCATTTTAATTTTTAATCATATTAGCTGTTAGGTCTCCTCTAACATCTAAAACAATCGCAACTGGTAAAAAAAATATTGTTACTTTCATATAAAATCTACTAAATTTTTGTGCAAAGTAATCTTTAAAGGTTGACTTGCAACAAAATTCACATTACAGTTATTTGATATCAAAAGATTTGCCATGTCTTACTCTGTTGTGTTGTAGGTGAAAAATATATGGGAATGTGATTACAAGCTCTTAAAAGCTAAAAAACGAACAGTTAATTGCAGCCACAACAAAACCGCCGTAGATTGGAATCAATTTATTACTCTGATGTTGTCAATCCATTTGGTTATTGTTTTGACACGTGATGTTCTGACGTGAATTGAAAGGCAAATAAAAGGCTCAATATAAAACTTATCATAGCACTAGTTTATGACAAACACTTCGGGTTTTACCGAAGAGCCCGTATCAAATATAGATGCTCGCTAGTTTACAGTTTTGTTTTGGCTTGGTCTGATCGTCTAGCCGTAATCTGATCATGTGACCCATACTTCTTGCAAAACAGCGCGAATACTTTATGCAGCAATTTTCAACTATCACGCGTGACCAACATGCTTGTCATGTTTATCAGAGAGCGATATGTACTCCTTCGAGATAAGGTTAAAAAGTTACACGAATTTTTACTTTAGGTGTCAAAATATCAGTGCTCAAAGCGACAGCATTAAAATGATGATGAAATGATTGCGTAAGGACAATAGACGTGGTTTTATTAAATGCATGAAATATATTTGTGAAAATATTTCGACGAATGGGGATGCATGAAAGTGTAAACAGAAGCCGTCTTGTTCAGCTACGTCCCATTTGAGCAGTTTTGGAAAGGGATTCTAATCTACGACAGTTTCGTGATGGCGGCAATTAACTGTTTGTTTTTGAGCTTTTAAGAGCTTGTAATCACATTTCCACATATTTTGCACCCACAACACAGCAGAGTAAGACATGGTGAATTTTCTGATACCGAATTACTGTAATGTGAATTTTGTTGCAGTCAACTTCTAAAAATTAAGGCATACAAGGGTGGAAAGCACTGCTCCGCTAGCCTTACATCCCTAAGGTTATTGCAAGACAAAAATATTGTGAGTCTAGCAGGCTAATTATAATTGTAATCTTTCTAATTACCTGTACTATTTCATATTTAAAATCAACACTTATGTGTTTTAACAGTACCTGCAGCAATCGTTCTTTGGCACCGCTTTGCTATAGTCCTAGACCACACATAGCCTACAGGTATATAATTTAGTACTACCAAGCTGTTGCTACATAACCTGCTGCAGAAACCGTTAGTCCCTCAAATAAGTATTTTCAAAATAGCTTTTCAAACCTACATTTATGTAGAAGCTGGAAAATAGATGGCTATTTTAGATTTTGACGACGAGGCTAAAACAGATCTGTGCTGCTCTTGTAAGTATTCTCTCGAATACTCGGCCACCTAGCGGCTGTGTGAACAATCGTCACATTTACTCATATCTCAAACATGTCTTGTACCTTGAGGCAAAAATGTGCTCAGATTTCCCTAATTTCTTAAATTTCTCATATGTTTCATATAGTGGAACATTTGTATGTTGAAGTATGACAGCAATTCACTCGGGATACTTTCTTTCAGCACCAATAAAAGTTTTTAACACACCAACTATTCATTGGCAGAGTTAGGTGAATTAAAAATTCACAAACAGAGTAGGGTTGATAATTTTTGAAAACACTCAAAAAGTGGATATCTAGAGATTTCTCCCAGACTGTGACAGCGGATCATCAATCAATTTGTTTAGTTTTTAGAAACAACACCCGAATACCCTCTTCATACACAGAAAGAAAGATCATCAGCTTGGAAGAATAGATATCAGATAATCCACAAGAAAAAGACTGCTAAAATTTTACAATTTTGCTCCCATAAATTACGATTAAGTTTGAAAAAATAATGCCAAATATCGTGAAACTGCAAAAGCCAGCCAACTTTGAGAACAAACTAGCCAGTACTTAGAGCTGTTGTTAGCCCTATGATTGTAACTCATACCACTCCTAAAGGTCTCGCAACTCCTGTGCTTACTTCTGGCCATTCCTCAGTTGATGAAGCTTTGTCAACAGGCCTTATTGACTTTTTTAATAATGACTCTCTAAATGGTGACCAAGTAGATTTTGTGATAAATGAAGGCAGGATCTTGACTGCTCGTTGAAAGGTTAAAAATTAGAAACCGAAATTATGAAATTAGTTTTCAAATAACCTGTGCAATATTTTGTTTAAAATTCAACATTCTTTCATCGTGAAAATTCTTTAGAGTTTGTTGGTTTTATCAACCTGTTTAACAGCTCTAAACAGTGCAGCTGAAAAGCTTTATTGTGAACAGTAGACTGTTTGTAGCGTACGAGTTTGTACAAAGTGTATGACAAGCACTTTCAAACATGTAATGGCAAGAGTGTGTTATTAGCAACATCAAACATGAACTCACTGAAGCATTGTCATGGCATAAGTATGAATGAATAGCACGATAACAATACACCAGCATTTCTCATGAATAATGGCAACGACGTTCTTTTATGCGAGCATTATTATGGCTGTATTGAAAAGGTAAAAAAATCAATGCCACCTATTGTGAAACATTAGCATGCTACACGTAGCATTTCTATTGACATAATTCCTTAGGTCTACATAGATGCGCATTTAACAGTTGTTTTCAAAGTAGGTAGTAGAGCTTATTGGAATTGTCGAGAATGAAAATTTTGAAAAAATTCTGTATCGCTGTAATAATCTTTATCTGCCTTGCTGCTGTACTACATAGACATACTAACAACTACATATATAAGGATTTTGGAAAGAACCATCAGCAAAAAATTGAAGTATTCACTACACAGATAACAACTGAAGACAGACAGCAGAGGAGTACAATGAAAACACAATCAAACAGCTCTGAGGGAGTAGTGAGGGCAGAGCAGATGAAGCTAATACTGAGTATAGATCAGAGTGGACCATCGTTGAGCGAGAAGTTGCACTTTAAAGCTTGTCATTATTCAAACTGTGTATTCAGACACAGTTTGAACAACACCAACTATGCCCTGCAAGCTGATGCTCTCATCTTTGGTCCTAATTATACGCAAATAACGCTACAAGTTCCAGCTGAAGTACGGCAGCGACAACTCTGGTTTGTTTTCAGCATGGAATCACCATCCTTCTCTCACAACAGATTCAACAAAGTCGTCAACTCATTTAATGGAAGCATGACCTACTCACGAGATTCTATTCCTGCCCACTTTCCTTATGGCTTTATGAAACAAAAAGCTGAGAATACTTCAGAAGGTATTGTTGACTACGCTAAACATAAGACAAAAGGGGCGTATGCTTACGTCTCCAACTGTGACTCTCATCAGTATAATAGACTAAAGGCTATGAGACATCTTTTAGCATATGTAAATGGAGACATATTCGGAAGCTGCACCAATCAGCAGCCATGTCCAACAAAAGGTGATATTACATGTGAAGTGAATGTGCACTCACAATACCGGTTTTACCTGGCGTTTGAAAACTCTTTATGCAAAGATTACATATCAGAAAAGTTTTGGAAGACTTTAGAAAACAAAGGTTATTTTATTCCTGTAGCTCTCGGTGGTTTATCAATAGAAGAGTATACTGATGTTGCACCCCCCAATTCATTTATTCATGCCTACAACTTCTCATCAATGGAGGCCTTAGGGAAGTATCTCCAATATCTAATGAATGATGACGCTGCCTATAACAGGTACCATGAGTGGCGCCGCAGCTACACAATAACCAGACAAACCAACAAGATGTCTGTTTGTAGTCTTTGTGAAAGCATCAATCACCCTGAGTCACTTCAAGCTGCCCAGAGTCGCCTCTTTGCAGACGAGTGGAATGACCAGAGCAACTGTAGGAACTTGCCAAACAGAAATGTGTTACTTATTCAGCAATTGTTTATAGCAGTAACATTATTTTACTTGTATACCTTCTTGAGCTGTCTTTTCACAAAATATCTAACAGGCAAGTTGAGAATTATTTATTCAAAAATATTTTGCAAAACCTTTGGCAATTTTGACGGTTAATTTGCATATGTTGCGCATTTGAAACAAGTAACGCTGCAGCCATGTTATTATTTAGGTACAGATTATATATCTGATATAGGGCACTCAACAAACTTTTTTTTGATAATTTGTCAGAGTTTAGATTTCCAAACTGAAAATATAATTTTTGGAAAGGTTGCTAATCTCAACTGGGTTTCAAATGTTGTATTGGAAAGTCATAAAGTTTTACCTAGCTTATTATTCACTAAACATAATGTATTTTTTTAAAAATACTTAAAAAAATTATAGTTCACTTATATATTTTCAAGAAACCTTCATTTAAATAATGTTAACTTTATCGTTTTTTGTTCACCTTCATACATATGTAGACATACATATATACTAATATATATATATATATATATATATATATATATATATATATATATATATATATATATATATATATATATATATACACTTACATAATTGTGTACTATAGACTGTACATATGAGTACTACATGTATATACATATGTACTATATATGTACTCTATATATGTGTTATATACAGGTATGTGTACTATATATGTATTAATACATACATATATAGATGTATGTCCTATGACTACACTATGTGTATACTATGTACATTGTATAAATATTTGGTGGGAGTGATGGTCTGCTGCTAAAGGATTAATAATTGTACTTGATTAAAACAAAATAACACACAAATATAAATTTACTACTACTCTCACTACTGCTACTACTACTACTACTACTACTTCTACTACTACTATACTATTATTAATACTACTACTACTACTCCTACTACTACTACTACTACTATACTACTACTACTATACTACTATAACAACTGCTACAGTAATTATTACTACTACCTTTACCATTATTACTACTGTTAATACTACACTACTGGTCTTACTCCAACTATTATTAATGCTACTGTAACCACAGTTGTTACATCTACTAGTACTACTACATCTAGTGATTGTCCTTCTATTACCACTACTACTCATAATAGTACAGTTAGCATTACAAATTTAAAAACAAAACAGTCTAAAGCTATTATTCAATTTTGTCTTTGTATCCACAGCTGCATGCATAATCTTAAGGTTTTTAACAATACAAACGAGTTAGTTGGACCTGGCAAAAAGAAGATAACTATTAAAAAGGAGAATTTTCATTGCTCGGTAAGACTTGAACAAGTGACAAGTTGGGAAAATGTTGATAAGGCTACTCTTCTTGATAACAACAATAAATAAAACATAGGAGAAGTGAGGAGCAAAAGAGCTCATATTCTTACTCAAAGTACCATTGATCTCAAGGAAAGACAACTACAAACTTGGATAAGCTTAAATCAGTAGTATTCAAAACATCCACTTTTTACCCAGCATTCAACATACAAGAACTAATATTTTTGGCAGTTTACTGAAATAATCCGCAGACTTGAATACACTGAGTATGAAAAGTAAAATGTTCAAATGTCAGTTTGTCGGTATTTGTAAAACAAACCGCCAGATTAGGGTATTTGAAACAAGTTAAATGTACTTTTGATTAAATTTACGGTGATTAACTTTGTGTAAATATACTCTATGATGAACAGAAAACTTGAATTTAAGCTTGAGCAGATAACTCTGGCTTTAAGCTAACCTACAAAGATAATACTGTAAAACCTCTATTTGAACGCCATGCTGCTGTATTAACTAATCTCATATAGCAGTGTTTAAGAAAAGGCCAGTATATGGGCACTAGGCTAGCCACCTAAAAAAAGTAACTAGCTCTTAAGAAATTTAAGAAGATAAATTTAATCTTTTTACAAGTGAAGTGACGTTATTGTCACCTATATTTTGCACTCTCCTTCGAGCGTAATGACATTGATGTCATCAGCTTCTAGATTTCTGCTAAAGTTTTTTTCATATATGCTGAAGTATTGGACCAAGTTAAACTATGAACTACTTTGATTATAAAATATCAGTGGATACAGGTATTAATTGTTTTGATAGTGTCACTTTCTAAGTTTTAAAGAAGAAACCCTAAAACTTTGGAGCCAGAAAACAGATGTTTATACGCCATAACAATGGATGCTACGACGCAACGTTGCTGAAGATAATTCCCATTGCTCATCTCAACGCTTTAAAGTTTTCAGGTTAAATTTTAAACCACACTGTAAACGGTTCTGAAGATAAATTATCAGATTTGTACTTTAGTGACCTCAAATTGGAGTATAGGTCTGATGGTTGTGACTGTTGATCCTGTCAGGTACACTGTCACTAAAACCATCGCAGCTATTACAGCAACAATGAACGGGATTATTGGTATTGATGTAATTAATTCATTACTAGTAGTGTTTTGTGGCCACTTTACTGATAACTTGCTATTATGGGTGCGCGAAGATCTAAAAATGTCAAAATGGCAGTTAAACAAAGGTGGCTTTCAATTAAAGAGTGGCAGTCTATTTTTCAACCTTTTCCTAAATTGGCGTTCTATTAGAGGTGGTGTTCAAATAAAGGTAGTGTTCAAATAGAGGTTTTACGAGTAATAGCAAGTGCTAAGCTTGTAAAACAAAAGGTCACTTGTGACAAAAAGTGCTGACCACCTGTAGCAAGTGTTCTAAAAAAACTATAGGTGTAATAGTAAGTATAAAAATAAACTGCCAGATTAAGGTCTTTGAAACAAATTACTTTTGCGCCAATTGATATTAGTGAGCTTTATGAAAGCGTATTTTTGATGAATGGATAGCTTTGATAAACACTGACCCAAAGCTAACCCAAAAAAATCATAATAACAAATTCAAAACTGATATGTCAAAAAGTCAAACGACAGAAAATAGTGACAACCTGTGGCAGGTGTCCTAAGTGATTTAAAGATTTAGCAAAATCTAATAAGCAATATACCAGATATTTTTACGTTTATAAAATTATAATCTATGACCATTTTACCTTACAACTCTAAAAACTAATGTATTTTGCCGTTTTAGCTTTTCATCAGTTTCGTTCCATGTAGAATAAGCAAGTGATGCATACCGATTCTTGTTTGCCACACTCTATAAATGTAGTGACAGCTTCCCTGAAGCAACTGTTTGTGTCACATATCAAAGTTTTTGTTTGTTCGTGAAGCAAACAAAAGCTTGACTGGAACCACGGCTCATAAATAAATATTTGAGGTTCGACTGTAAGCAACAAATATTGGATGGTTAAATACACCTGATGAATGTGTTGTTATATATAAAAAAACTAAAGTGGCTAGTGATTGTATGTAATGTGTCTTAGTAAAGCAGGCAAATCAGTCAAATCATAATAAATCTTATTATATAAATAAGCTTTTGAAGAATTCCTTTACAAGTACCAAAAACTGAGGAAGTAATGAAAGCCAAACAGATAAGGCTAATACTGAGTATTGATAGGAGTAGACCTGAGTATTGATAGGAGTAGACCTGAGTATTGATAGGAGTAGACCTGAGTATTGATAGGAGTAGACCTGAGTATTGATAGGAGTAGACCTGAGTATTGATAGGAGTAGACCTGAGTATTGATAGGAGTAGACCTGAGTATTGATAGGAGTAGACCATGGTTGAGTGAGAAGTTGAACTTTGAAGATTGTCAATCTGTTTAAGCTGTGTGATCAGACAGTTTAAATAACATTAGTTATGCCCAGCAAGCTGATGTCTTCATATTTGATCCTAATTATCAACAAATAACGCTACAAGTTCTGGCTATAGTATGGCAGCGACAACTCTGGTTTCACCATAGTTGTCATAGCCGTATTATATCTAGCAATAGCATAGATGGTGATTGTATAGCCAGCGATACAATCACCAGCCTTTTCTCACAACAGATTCAACAAAATCATCAACTCATTTAATGGAAGCATGACCTACTCACCATATTCTATTCTTACCCACTTTCCTTATGGTTTTATGAAACAAAAAGCTGAGAATACTTCAGAGGATGTTGTTGACTTTGTTAAACATAAGACAAAAAGGGTGCATGCTCACATCTCTAAGGGTTACAAAGGCCTATAAAAGGATTTGGCTACAAAAGGTTTTGCTTATAAAAAGGTTTGGCACTAGAGGTTTCATTTGGGAATGGTGGGAGGTTACGTCTACAGCTCTGGAGATTGTGCCTACTGATTGATCAAGGAAGAGATGATGGAAGAAAAATGGTGAAAAATAATGCAATAGCGATGCTTTGAATGAACACTGCTTGAAAATATACTACCGATCGATGTCATCTACCAGTCATAAGGAAACTCTGCTCCCTCACTTCGGTTTGGTTGAGCACTCTGTGAGAGGTGCGAGACTATTAGCCTTTGTGCAAAGCTCATCACTTTTGTGATTTGAGCACTCTGGTGTCAGCACATTGACTTTCTTAAAGTATGTGAGGCAACTTAGTTGTTTCATGGCAGGAAGTCAACTCACATTGGTAATGGGATTTGTGTCCCTTGCCTGACCGCTGATTTGCACTGATGAGGCTTCAATAGCCAAAACAGTACTGTCTGTAGCATGAGTATATGCTCCCTTACTTCGGTTTGGTTGAGCATTATGTGAGAGGTGCGACACTATTAGCCTTTGGACAAGCTCATCACTTTTGTGATTTGAGCACTCTGGTGTCAGCACATTGACTTTCTTAAAGTATGTGAGGTATGTGAGGCAACTTAGCTGTTTCATGCCAGAAAGTCATCTCTCATCGATAATGGGATTTGCGTTCCTTGCCTGACCTCTGAGTTGCACTGATGAGGCTTCAATAGCCGAAACAGTAATGTCTGTAGCATGCGTATATATGCTCCCTCACTTCGGTTTGGTTGAGCATTTTGTTAGAGGCGCGACACTATTAGCCTTTGGGCAAAGCTTATCACTTTTGTGATTTGAGCACTCTGGTGTCAGCACATTGGCTCTCTTAAAGTATGTGAGGCAACTTAGTTGTTTTATGGCAGGAAGTCAACTCTCATTGGTAATAAGATTTGTCTCCCTTGCTTGCTCTGAGCTGCAATGATGAGGCTTCAATAGCCGAAACAGTACTGTCTGTAGCATGAGTATATATAGATTGCAGGCAAAATTTCTCTGTTTGTAGGCGTAATCTACTGTAGGCAAAATCTTTTGCAGCCGCAACCTCTCGTAGGCGCAATGTCTTGTAGGCGTAGGCCTCTCTCGGGATACTGTCTCTAACTGTGACTCTCATCAATATAATAGACTAAAGGCTATGAGACGTCGTTTAACATATGTAAATAGAGACATATTCGGAAACTGCACTAAACAGCAGCCATGTTCAAAAAAGGTGATATTATATGTGAAGCGAAGGCGCACTCGCAATACCGGTTTTACTTAGCGTTTGAAAACTCTTTATGCAAAGATTACATAACAGAAAAGTTTTGGAAGACTGTAGACAACAAAGGTTATTTTATTCCTGTAGCTCTCGGTGGTTTATCAATTGAAGAGTATACTGATGTTGCACCTCCTAATTCATTTATTCAGGCCTACAACTTCTCATCAATGGCGGCTTTAGGGAAATACCTCCAACATCTAATGAATGATGACGCTGCCTATAACAGGTACCATGAGTGGCGCCACAACTACACCGTAACCAGAAACTAATAAGAAGTCTGTTTGTAGTTTTTGTGAAAGTATCAATCACCCTGAGTCATTTCAGGCTGCCCAGAGTCACCTCTTTGCAGATGAGTGGAATATCCGGAGCACCTGTAGGAACTTGTCAAACAGGAATGTGTGACTTATTCACTGCCTGTTTATAACAGTAATATTATTTTATGTGTATATCTCTTTAAACAGTCTTTTCGCATTATATATCATTGATTTCTAAGTAACAAATGATTTCTTTGGAAATATGATTTGAAATAGTTTTGTAGGTTTGTGTATGTTGTACATTTAAAGTAGAAAAAGGCAGTGACAATGTTGTTATTTACATGTAGGTACAGATAAAATAACTTGCTATGAGACACTTATAAAATACTTGATTGATAAGTTGAAATTAAAATATAAGTTGTAACTGTTTTAACTAGTCATCTTGAAGAGGTGATTTACGAGAGTGAACACAACTCCTAAAATGCCTGAAATTTTTGTTCTTAACATCATGCCATTGGGAGAATTACAAAGTTGATTTAGTAAAACAGATCTGTAAACTCCGTTTAAAAAATGAAAATAATTATTACATCTTAAATCGTTTAGAGTATTTATTTAATATGTACTTTGCATATTTTAGAAGCTATAACTGAACAAATACCTGATACCTTGTCTCTTTTAGCGGTTAATCAATAAATATAATTGTTGCGAGTTTTGGTATATTGGTTAAGGCATAGAACCATCCACATTTTATGAACTCTGGCTAAAATATATACAAATTCATCTAGTAAGAACAAAAATACTAGACCTACATGTAATTTTTCAGAATTCGATGTCATATGGAGCGCTGAATAAAAAATATAATAATTACTATGCTGAAATATGAAACATAAAATGACATGCTGTGTACTTGCTGCCATATTCTTTTTGCCGTGGTCACAACCAAAGCTGATGCTGCTATAAATCACCACAATCGTTCATGACCAGTTATCATAGATCTGAACTTTACATAGAAAAATGATATACAGAACAGTCGATCAGTCCACTCTGAAACAAAACCTTTTTACTAGTACTATAACGGCCACTACTACTACCACTACAACTACGGCTACTACCAATAATATTATAACTACTATTATTACCACTGCAACCACTTCTATTACTACTACTGGTACTACTACTACTCATAATACTACTTCTATTACTACTACTATGTATTAGGTACTTTTAAGTAAGCCATCAGTCATTTGTATGCATATGAAACTATAAAATACTAATATTGTACACGTGTAAGAGGCCAGCAAAGCGAGTACTTTTTTGTAACACCATTTCAATATTTTTTAGAAAACTTTGAAAATGTACTCTACAATGAAAGATTATGTACTTGTTATCTATATTATAGAACATTTGTAATTCATTTGGAGATGAACAGATAGCTTGAAATTTTTGCTCCGAGTTGAACTAGACAACTAATAGTAAAAGGCAAAGCCAGAATGGCAAACATGGTCAAACAACAAAACGTAGCTTCTAACAAATGTAACATTACTATGTACAGTACTGTATGGAGTTCAGTACTGTACATATTTTGTTCCTTAAATGCAATCTGCAGACAGGCGATGAGAGACACGACAACAACTCCAATACACTCCACTTTTGTGACACTACATTACATAAGCATTAAACTTTGACTCATTTTCACTTCTAGCCTACCTTTTTAAAAACTTTTTGAAACTAATCCGACGAAAAGACTGAGCTGCCTTCGCTGCTCTCGTAAGCAGCCTCTTGCATACTCGATCACCTAATGACTGCATTAAGAACTATGACATTTGCTTACATCTCAAAATTGTTTTGTATCTCGAAGTAAAAATATGTAATAAACGCAAAGCCGGAATGGTAAACACGGTCAAACATGACAGAATGTAGTGACAACCTGCAGCAAGTGTCATAAAGCGATTTAAAAGTTTAAAAGTATCCGATATATACATGTAGGTGTTAGTTTTAAAATATTACCAGCATTTCACCCAGCTTAACAATAATTACATGTAGTGGTCCACAGTGCTAGTCAGTAACCTCAAGCAAATACTTTAAGGTAGGCATCTTAACCGATGTGTTGATTATTTGCCTTATGAATCCATCGTATTCCCCTCTAGAGCTTGAGGTTATGAGATCAATCCCTAGTGCTGGTTGAATTTTCATTGTTAGATTTTAATTGCTATAACTGTAAAGAGAGTTTAACAAATGTCAAAAAAACAAAAAACAAACACTGAGAGTTATATATAGAAATAATGCATTTACACAAATATGGTATATCGTTTACGGTAGTAAATATTTGGGGGGAGACTAAATTGAGTACCAATTACTGTTTGCTGTTCTATAGCAAATTCTAATGATCGACATCAAAAGCAAGCAAATCCTGTTTCAAAAATAGCTTTTCCAAGTAAGATAATTGTGTACCAAGGAAAGTAATTGCTTATAGCCGTTTCCAAGATTTGAATTCAGAGGTTACATCTCTAAATTACTTGCTATAATCAGTTTTTAAGGGACCCGTGTTTACATTATGTACCCATTATGTACAGTAATGCAATAAGCTTACACAAATAACATATTTTCACAAACCAAATTTACACAGAAACAGGAGATAGGTAACTATAATTATTTATTAATACATATTAATAAAGTTTGTAAACCGCTTGTTTACAAACTTGTGGTTACAATCTTTGTGAATTCAAATCCAGCATGAAGTGAGCTTTTCATTTTTAGATTTTGATAGCTATAGCTAGATAGAAAAGGAACAACAAATGACAGACCGACTAGAAACTCTGAGATTTATATATGTAGAAGGAAAAATATTCATAGGCAGACTGAGGTCAACCATCTTTAAAAACACTCAAAAAGTAGATATCTAGAGATTTCTTCTAGGCTGTGGCAGCAGATCATCAATCATTTTATTTAGCATTTAGAAACAGAGCCCCGACGCCCTCTTTATACACAGATAGAAAAATTATCATATACAAAAAATGAATGAATTTAAGATAATTCGCAAGAAAAGTTTCACGGTAGGTTCACGGTAGGTTCAAAGCTTGAGAGTGTTTAAAAGTGGGATTAAATCACTGATTTAGAGATGACTCGTTGCCGTTGTATTGAATCAACACCAAAACCGAGAAATATATAATTGAATGACATTTTTACTAGAAGTTTTTTCACTGCAATACAAAAAAAAAGATTTTATAGACGAAAATTTTATAAAAAAAAATTTTTGAAAAATTATCGACGCAAACCTTTCGCTGTCTTTAAAAAACACTCACAGAGCTAATTCAAGTTGTCCAACAAAACCAATCAGAAGAATAAATGTCAAAATGTTCGGATCAGAAAAATTGTCTATTAATCGTCAGCATGTGTTGCTCGTTGGAATTTAAAACCCATTACGCCAAGTTTGGATAGAGGGTAATTACTGGAAGTTAAAAAGTGTCGAGACACAGGGCTGAACACTGAAGACAGTTGGATCCTACTGCCAAACCGCCAACACAGTTGGTGGAACACGCAACACGCCAAAACAACTCTCGTGGCGACATAGACTCAAGCACAACAATGTTATAAAGAACTAAGAACAATAGGACAATAAAATTGGTGAATGAGTGATAAACAGTAAAGGCTACTTGGGTTCTCTTACACTCCCACCAAATATAAATTCTAATAAATTTTATATTCCTGCTGCATCATGTTAGTAAATAAACTCAACAATTTTTTTGCTATTATTATAAGATACTTTTCTAACCCGGTAAGAGAGAAAAGTTTCTTGCTCTTTCACCAATCCTTATCAAGCCGTGTTGATCTAGATAAAAACCTAGTTGAGGCAGTGAGCTTGTTTTCATTATTTGGTTACCTTTTCTCAAAACTCTGACCTCGTCTTGGACACATTTCGCTTATGTAATTTTCAATACTAATCTTTTGGCAGCTATGTTGCTAATAAAGTTTGAATGTTCAGTTCATGGACAGAAACTTTATTAGCTGCATCCATCTTGACAGTTGAGAACAAAAGTGAGAGCTTTATATGAAAAAGCTATGGATTCCAATAAGCAACATGCTTTCAGAAAGCGCAATGAGAAAGCACAATGAGAAAGCACAGTTAAAACCATGAAACTAATATTATAGCAACACTTTCACTCAGTTACATGGTTGCACCTACAGCCAGTTTGAGTGACACAAAATTAAAATGATCGTAATCAACGAGAAACAAAAACAAATAATGGTAATAACGGTCTTGTGTTTACTATAATTAATTTTCACTGGTCATGCGAGTCTGGGTGAGGCAAGTGTTAAACTTACGTAGCTAAGACTCCCACTGCTTCAGCAATATCTGGACAAGTAGACAGGGCAGCATATAGTAGACTTCCTATCATCGATTGATAGAGATTAGAATCTGCTAATTTGCTTCCATCAGATGAGTATTTGGCCTTGAAGACCCACTTAGAGCCAATCGCTTTGCGATTGGGCGGAAGATCAAATAGTTTCCATAAACCATTGTTGATCTGTGATTATTACTCATCACTACCGGCTTTGATCAAGGCATCGTGATTTGCACTAGTCTGTGCTTGCAACAAACTGCAAGGCTCCACAATGTTGATTGATGAGTGAGCAGAGTGACCAAGGTTTGTGAAGTCACCAATACCAAACCGAACAATCGGTTGAGTCAAACGTGTTGATTGCCTATGTGTAACTGTCGGTGTTAAAAGAGCCATTTTATTTTCTGATAGACCAATATTCACCTCTTCAGAGTTGCCTACATTTAACTTGGTCGACTGATTTAGTAAACCAAGTTTGGTTTCATCATAGGTGACATCACGTCTTACCTTTAATTTCTTAGTGGTAAGATTGCGTCTGTAGGCTTTAGACCTAAGGCTAATACCCCACAAACACCATTGATTCTGCTTTCTCATCAAATTTGCGTCTCGGTTGATCAGCAATGTAGACGTAGGCCTGACATCTGAAAATTTTCACTTGACCAAGATCAGGTTTTCTGTTGTTCCACTTTTCATAAGGAGTTGTATTCCATTTAAGTGTTTGGGAGGGGAGGCGATTTCGAATGTATAAGGTTGATATTGTCTCTGCCCAAAATGACTTTGGAAGTTGAGATTAAGAAATTAATGAGCGAGCAGCCTCACAAACAATACGATTAAATCTCTGAGCACAGTCGTTTTGTTGTGGCGAATAGTGATTGGTGGCTTGATGATCTATACTTTAGGCTGACAAGTAACTTTCAAAGTCATTAGGTGTATATTCTCCACCACATCACTTCTAAGTGTACCTATAGTCTGTCCAGTTTGATTTGTCGCTAATGATTTGTAAGTTCTGTAACAGGCTAGATTTGTCACGTAAAAAATATACATGAACATGCCTATTAAAATCATTGATAAATGAAACAAAATACTTGCTACCACCTAAAGATTAATTCTGCATAGGGCGACACACATATGTATGTACCAATTCAAAAATCCTACTTGATTTAATGCCAGGGTCAGTTTGAAATGGCCGTCGAGACATTTTACCTTTCATGCAAGCTTTACAGACGCCGATCTTGCCGGTAACATTACAACCATTTTTTTACACCAATGATTCATGTTTTTGAGGCTACTTACGTTTACATGAGCAAGACGTTGATGCTAAAGCAGGGAGGATGACGCAGCAGAATAAGCAGTATGAATAGCTCACTCAACATCAAGATAGTATAGCCTGCTGTTTACTATAGATCTGGATGCTATTAAAACCCTTCTTTGATTTTTAATCCAGCATTGCGAATGCTCAAACTGCATTGTATATCGTCTTTGTGCAGCTGCTTTTACAGAAAATAGATTTCGGTGTAGATCAGTAATGTGTTGTAAATTTTAAAGTGTAGCACATCTAGTTTTATTTTCATGAATCTTCATTTGCAGCTGCACAATACCTTTTTTTGACTACTTGACCTTGAGACCCATCAGCGACAACAACATACTCTGGTGAATCTAGCTTTAAAAAATCACAAAAAACAGCTTTATTTTTTGCCATGCGACTGGTAGTGCCGGTGTCAATCAGCCATCTTTGAGAATCAACATCTGTCTTCGATACAGTAAATGCTGACTCATAATATTTGCCATTATCATCGTGTATAGATATTTTTGCCTGAGGGGGGCCTTGAGTCATTGTTGCAATATCCATAATCTTGATCTCAGATGCAACGCAATTCAAAACTGATTATTTTCGTTTTTAGGACAGCTGTTTCAATAATGTCCTAAAGAACCACATATATAGCAGCCTTCGGACTGTTGCTGACTATTTTTAAAGTGGTTAGTTGTTGACAGCAGAGCAATGTCAGAATTCACTTTAGACCTGACACCACTAGAATTGCTGGCTGGAGCCAGTGCTCTTTGCTCCCTTTTTTGATTTTCATTAAGCAGTGTTTGTGTGGCAAACTGTAAAGTTATATTGTCACCGTGAACCTCGATTGCAGTCATTACTGTCGAATAGCTTTCCGGGAAGCTTCCAAGTAGAGTCGCCACCTGGTGTTTTTTGCTAACATTAGCATTAATAGCTGCAAGTTTATCAGTGATAGCTTTCATGTGATGTACGCGGTCTTCAATTGATGAACCTTTGTTCATAGCAGTCCTAAAGTACCAGTTCTTGAGAAATAATTTATTCGCCAGTGTATCACGTTCAAAGTGAGCTCTCAGCTTGTTCCACACAACTTCTGGGTCTTCACATTTACTGATGAGATAAATACGACTATCACTGACAGAAAGCACTATATGGGAAAAAGCTTTGCTTGACTTTTTTTGTACTCCGCTTTAGTAGCAGTGTTAGCATCATCTTCCAGAGTAATGGTTCCATCCACATAATCAAATAAGTCCTTAAGATTAGGTGTTTGAGTTTGAACTTCTATGTATTGTAGTTATCAGTGTTTAACTTATTTATAGTCTAGCCTTTCTCATTCATAGTTGTTTGATATAGTATTTAATGGGTTGACTGGGCTCATAACCTGTTGTTTCTAAAGTTTGAACATTCAGTTTATTGACAGAAACTTTATTAGCTGCATCCATCTTGGCAGTTGAGAACAAAAGTGAGAGCTTTATATAAAAAAGCTATCAGTACTAATAAGCAACAAACTTTCAGAAAGCACAATGACAAAGCACAATGAGAAAGCACAGTTAAAACCATGAAACCGCTTTATAGCAACAAGCTTCAATATCTTCAAATGATGATTTAAGAGGAATATTTAAGCACTTGTTTTTGCTATATGGAGGAAGTAAGCAAATGCTTTTAGTAGTCCCTTAAGCATGTCATACTTTTTCAACTTGTTGTACATATCTGTGAGTATAGAAATCTCAGTTGCTTTGACAACTTAGACTCTTTTAACATCTGCATCATGTTCTGCCAATTTTCTTCGCGTTGACTTATCTAACTGCAATCTATGTTTCGGTTTTGGCTGCAATTGTAAAATCTTGGGCACTGAAAACCATACAGTGCCTTTTAATCTTTTGGAATTCATCCATCTCGAAGCTATTTCGGCGGGTTTTTCTGCCCCGGATACGTGATGCCTTTGTTCTAGGTTAGATGCTTGTCTAATCCCATGAACTCTGTTTGCTGCAAGCATGTGAAAAAACAAACAAACGAAAAAACCACGCAAACACGAAAAAAATGTGTTGCTTATATCTGTGTACACTTCCTTTTGAAGCGTATTGTTCAGTTGTGTAGCTAGGAAAAAACCTTGTAGCTCTAGTCACGGAATGGTCATTACCTCTTTGTTGAACAAACATTTCCTTGATTGTCAATGGATTGCAATTATAAACAAGCTCCAATGCCCTCCAGCGATACATCTGAACATGTGTGTAGCTCATACACACACTGCAATTGCAACACATCTAGACACCTTGGTATTTCTAGTTGAAGTTGTGACAGTTCAGTAGCCTATCTATGACATATTTGGTTTATTTCCTCATTGAGGGTTTATCTCAATCAGTTCCAGTCTTATTGACCTTCTGAAGTATATTTCTTCTTTTGTGTCTATGGTGCTAGGAGACCAATAGGATCAAAAAGTTGACCAACTACCGACAGTATGCCTACTCAGCATTCAGGCAGCGGCTACACTTGTCTTGTGACAGGCAAGTGTAGTCGCTGCCTGAATGGAAAAGCCATGTGATAAGACATTGATGGAAGCACTTCAGTTATCTGCTCCATGATATTGAGAAATTTTATGTTCTTTTGAGATATAAGGACACGATATTTGAGTTTGCTGCATGTACGATATGCAGTGAGCCTCCTATCTCATAATTGTCTGTTGCCTGCTCCAAAGTCGGTCGACCCCAACATAGATTTCCTGGCATTCGACAAACCAATATGGGAAAAACCTCAGAAAAATTAGCTCTTTTTAGCAACCCAATAAGAATGTTCATCAAAGGTGGCATTTTGCTCGCAAACCAGTTCTCTTGTTCGTATCCTTGTTTCTTAATACCTTGATATAAAGTGAATCATTCTGTTGATTTTCCTGTGAGAGGTTTTACTCTCACTAGTTCTTTTGTATGGTCTAGTTAGCAATATGCCACCAAATCTGTATTGGTATAGGAGTGGTCTGAACTTGAATCAAGGAGCCCATATACAAGTAGTGTTTTTGAAAGAGATTTATCAGTAGTTTTATGCACTGGCAAGATCATGCTGAGGGAGTTACCCATTGTACCAGTTTTATTGGAAGATACAGTATATGTTTAAGTTCTGCTCTAGGTTTTTTGTTTGGCTGAATATTAGTGTCAGGCATTGATGTGGTTAAACTTCTTTCACTTTGTGATTTTGGAAAAGTTGGTGTGTAAAACTGTTGGGTTTCCTTTACCACATCCTGTCTTAAAGCAGATAGCACTGTTTGGGCACTATCTCAATAGGTGTCCTTTTCACTATAGCCAGAGCAAGACCATTCTTTCGAAAAAATACATTCTTAGGTTCCTTTAACAATTGAGCGAGTGTCCAACATCCATTGGTTGAATGGGTTTTTTTTACAGTAAAGACATTCACTAATTTGAGAGGCTCATGTTGAATGGCTTTGTAATTTCATTGGATTGGCTAAAGAATAGTTCCTTTCTCTTTCATCGGAATCTGGCTGTTATTGGCAGTTTTGACTTGCTCCCTGACCGCTGATCTTCCGGTCTTATTCCATGTCTTCAGCTTGTTCTTTGACGAATTCGGAAAATTCATTAAAAGTGAGGCGACTGCGGTATTCTTTTACACATGCTTTCACCTTTTTAACCCAAGTTCTCTACATCAACTTGCATAATTTTCTAGCAATAATTTTATTTTGATTTCTGTCATTCAATAGGACTTTCGATCACAATCTTGCATCGCAGATTTGGTGTGACTTAGAAAGTTTGCATATTTTCTCACAGAGTCGGCATCTCTTGGGTATACCTTATAAAATTCCTTAAACTTTTTTTCAATTCAAGGGCAGGGTCATACTGTTTGCCAAATATTCTTCTCAAGTGTTTCCTTGTGCCCTCATTAACATCTGTTGCGTTGGTAAAAGAATATCCACCGACTACTTCAAATGCTTTGCCAGAAATAAACCTCCTGAGGTGTCTTTATTGTTGTAGCCCTATTAAGCCTTCTGTTTTGATGTAGGCGTAGAAGTCTGTTTCACATTCCTTGAACATAGTAGGATCATCCTTAAAACCTCTGGGCTCGAGGGTTTAACACTTTATGGACTTCATCGTTGCAATCAATGCTTTAGTGAGGGCTTGTATTCTACTTGGACCAGAGTTGTTAATCCTTGTCTCGGAGTCTGAAGCTGCAGATCTCGTCTCTATTTTTGAATGACAATTTTTGTTGTTGTTCATAGTAGAGCTCAAAAATCTTTTGCCTTCTTTCTAGCCATTAGTTGCCAAATTTTTGCAGCTGCCTCCTCAAGCTCTCTTTCGGTATCACTGTCATTTTCTGATGAGTCAATCTTGTTTACCTCTGCTAATCTCTCTGCTAACGCTCTCTTGCTATCATCAAAAGTTGACCCATAACACTCAAACATGTTATGTAGTGTGGTTAATGTTTCTTTACCATCAACCATTCCACACAATTTGATCTACATCTCCTGTATTTCGCCAAACATTTTCTCAATAGCAGAAGAAAAATCTTGCATTTCTGCTCCAGTATGCATATTCATCAGAAAATCTTCTATTTTCTTCAATTCAGCATTTATAAATTTTGAAATATATTTTAGCAATGAAGACTTTTTGATACAATCTGATGTTCTCAATGCAGGAGGGCTATTAATTCTGTGGCCACTACCTGTTTGGGACGATTGCTCTTTTAATCTGTAATCCTCTTCTGAATTCATAATGATGTTCAAAACTTCAGTAATGATAACACCCTCAGTTCTTTTATGATTATAAAAAATCAGACTTAGTACCAATTTTATAACCAAGTATATGCTACAATGCAGCTGATCAATACAATCGAGTAGTAATAAAACCTTTTGATATCTGATAAATATGAGGCTATTTAAGAATTAATGCCAATTATAGAAAGTTAAAGGGTGAAAAAGCTGAAATGGATTGCTTTTTCAATATATTTTCAATAAATTTCAATATGTCTAGCTTAGGTCTGTGAAGTCAACAAAATGATTCTAGTTGCAGACTGGGCCAAAGGCGCCAACAGATTATAATGTACGGGCAAGCACCGGTGAAAAATGATAGACATTTCGGAGAAGACGCAAACTGCGAAAAATAGCCACCATCCAAGCAGGGCAGTTTACAAGTAATTTAAAAGATTGCAAAATTGCTCAAAACGTTTATATACAGTTTCAAACAAAGTGATTAATTTTATCAGATTTTTTAATCTTGACTGATTTGGAATTATTCATTAAGTCTCTAATAAAGCTATACAAATGTTTGACGCTTTTGAATATTCTTATACTTGAGTGTCTAAATGGAGCTATTTGTTTTAGCTGACCGATAAATGGTTCTGTTTAGCCTGTTTGGTGTTTCGGTATTAATTGGACGTATATTTGTCGACTTGATGGTGTCGCGTTGCTGTGTAGGTATCTCAATAGTGTAGGTCTATATGGCAGCTCAGCAATTCCATGTCGATCAATGTTATCTAAATAGTTCAATATAGCCATTACGTCGGCCCAATAGTTGTAGCACTTTTGTACACGCAGTCGGTAATTACGGAACCCCTTCAAGTTCGCCCGGCAGTTCTTTAATATTCGTTAGCTATCTTGTTTTTCTTGAAAAGATTTTACTGTCGCTGTTTACGGTAAGTTCGAAGCTTGTGAGTGTTTAAAGGTGGGATTAAATCACTGATTTGGAGATTACTGTTGTGTTGAATCAACACCAAAACTGTGAAATCTACAAATGAACGACATTTTTACAACAAGTTTTTCCACTGCAATACAAAAAAAAAAGATTTTATAAGAGATGAGAAATTATCGACACAAACCTTTTGCCATCTTTAAAGATTGACTTTCAACAAAAGTCACATTACAGTTATTTGGTATCAAAAGATTCACCATGTCTTACTCTGCTGTTGTGTAGGTGCAAAATATGTGAAAATGTGATTACAAGCTTTTAAAAGCTCAAAAAGGAACAGTTAAACACCGCCATCACGAAACCGCCGTAGATTGGAATCAGTTTAGTTCTCTGACGTAGTCAATCCGGTTGGTTATTGTTTTGATACCTGATGTTCTCACGTGAATTGAAAGGCTAATAAAAGGCTCAATTTGAAACTTCTCGTAACACTAGTTTATGACAAATACTTCGGGTTTTACTAAGCCCGTGTCAAATATAGATGCTCGCTACTTTACAGTTTTGTTTTGGCTTGGTCTAATCATCTAGTCGTAATCTGATCATGTGACCCATTCTTCCTGCCAAACTGCGCGAATAATTTCTGCAGCATTCTTCGATTATACCAGGTGACCAACAAGCTCGTCATGTTTATCAGATAATGATATGTACTCCTTCAAGCTAAGGTTAAAAAATTAAACGAATTTTCACGGTAGGTAATAAGATATCAGTGCTGAAAGTGACAGCATTACAATGATGATGAAATAGACGCGTAAGGACAATAGACATGGTTTTATTGAATGCATGAAGTATATTTGTGAAAACATTTCGATGAATGAGGATGCAAGAAAGTGTAAGCAGAAACCTTCTCGGTCATCTACGTCCCATTTGAGCCGTTTAAAAAGATATGCTAATCTACGACAGTTTTGTGATAGCGGAGATTAACTGTTCGTTTTTGAGCTTTTAAGCACTTGTAATCACGTTTTCACATACTTTGCACATACAACACAAAAGAGTAAGACATGCTGAATGCTTTGATACCAAATAACTGTAGTGTGAATTTTATTGCTAGTCAACCTTTAAAAACAGTCACAGAGCTAAGTCAAGTAGTACAACAAAGCCAATCCACATAGTAAATGTCAAAATGCTTTGATCAGAAAAATGGTCTATTAATCATCAGCCACGCGTTGCTCATTGGGATTCAAAAACCATAATGCCAAACTTAGATGGAAGGTAATTACTAGAAGTAAAAACAAGTCAAAACACAGGCCCGGCTATTAAAGACAGTTTGACCCTACTGTCAAACCGCCAACATAGTTTGTGGAACACGCAACACGCCGAAACAACTCTCGTGGCGACTTAGACTCAAACACAACAATGTTATAAAGAACTAAGGACAACAGGACAAAAAAATTGGTGAATGAGTGATAAACAGCATTTTGGATTCTCCGACAGTTTTATTTACCCTGTTAATAGATATAAGTGATGCAGCAAACAATAAGCTGTTTTTAGTATAAAGATTTGAAAAATTGTTGTATTTTCCTAATCCGCTTAGAAGTTTACCACCAGCACTTTCAAACATGTAATGATAAAACATTTCTATTTTGGAAATGAATTAATTGCCAATAATATATATATATATATATATATATATATATATATTTATATATACATATATATATAAATTGGAAAGTCAAATAGTTTACTTATCTTTCAGCTACTGTCAGTTTCCTGCTGGCGCATTCTTCAGGCTGTAAGCTTCAACAAGCTCGTCATGTTTATCAGATAATGACATGTACTCCTTCAAGCTAAGGTTAAAAAATTAAACGAATTCTCACGGTAGGTAATAAGATATCAGTGCTGAAAGTGACAGCATTACAATGATGACAAAATAGACGCTGTGAAGCTTACAGCCTGAAGAATGCGCCAGCAGGAAACTGACAGTAGCTGAAAGATAAGTAAACTATTTGACTTTCCAATTTATATATATATGTATATATAAATATCTATATATATATATATATATATATATATTTATATATATATATATATATATGTATATGTTGTTTAGATACTTTGAATGTTCAGTTTATTGACAGAAACTTTATTAGCTGTGTTCATCTTGACAGTTGTGAACAAAGAGAAGGCATTATGAAAAGGCTATTGTAACAAAAAAGCAGAAAGCTTTCAGAAAGCACAACGAGATAGCTTTTAAAACCATGAAACTGCTATTATTACAATACTCCCACTCAGTTACATGGTTGCACCAACAGCCAGTTCGTGACACAAAAAACAAAAAAACCCAATGATCGCAATCAACGAAAAAGCAAAAATATAACAGTCTTGTGTTCAGCGGTCAGACAATTAACTTAAACCCAACATGTCTCTAAATTTGACAAATCGATCACGTGGCAGCGGCTTCGTGAATATGTCAGCGATATTATCATTTGTCGAACAAAACTCGGTACAGACATCACCAGCTTCAATTGCCTCACGAACGTAGTGGTATCTTACATCTATGTGTTTTGTACGCTTGCTAGTTTTCTGGCTGTTTGCGATCGCTGCAGCTGATTGATTATCTACAAAGATGATTGTAGAATTAAGTTGCGTGGTTCCAATATCTGAGAATAGCTGACGTAACCACATGCACTCAACAACACCATCAAACAACGCAATATATTCTGATTCCGTAGTAGAGAGAGCAACGACTGACTGACGCTTGCTGGACCAGCTGATTGGACAACCAGCATTAATGAAGACTGCACCCGATTTCGAGTGCCGGTCAGCGTCGCTCGCATAATCTGCATCTGTGTATCCAACCATTGGTTTACCTTGCTTTCTAAAATTCAGGCATAAATCCTTGGTGCCCTTCAGGTAGCGTATTACTCGTTTGGCTGCGGTCAAGTGAGTCTGGGTGGGGCAAGCATTGAACTTGGCTAAAGCTCCCACTGCTTCAACAATATCTGGACGAGTAGATACGGCAGCATATAGTAGACTTCCTACCATCGATTGATAGAGATTGAGATCTGCTAATTTGCTTCCATCCTTGTGACTCAGCTTTACATCATATGCTGCCGGAGTTGCGACAGGCTTACAGTTTTCCATGTTGAACTTTTGAATTATTTGTTGAATGTAAGGCTTCTGACTTAGACGCATAGAATTTTCTCCTCTCTCAAGAAGTAATCCCAGACAATGATGAAGCGGTCCGAGATCCGTCATTTTGAAACGAGACGAGAGAGCCGATTTTAATTCGGTCATCTGAGCACCAGTGTCTGACATTATACACAAGTCATCTACGTAGACACCAATCATTCTTTTCTGGTCATTTTCCCAGCGAATATACACACAGTTGTCAGCGGAGGACTGCATGAAACCTAATGATTTAAGAAATTCATCTAATACCGTGTTCCAACATTTAGGCGACTGTTTAAGTCCATACAGTGAGCGATTAAGTTTGCAGACTAAATTTTCTTTACCCGGCACAACAAAACCCTCTGGCTGTTCTATATACACCTGTACATCTTCTGACAGTTTTCCATTCAAAAAAGCCGTTTGTACATCCATTTGGTGTATCATCATATCTCTCTCAACAGCATCCGATAAGAGTGCTCGTAGAGATGTTCTGTGAATCACGGGGGCGTATGTTTCATCGTAATCCACCCCAGCCTTGTGTGCATATTCCTTTGCCACAAGTCGAGCTTTGAATCTACTTATAGATCCATCAGACAAGTGTTTAGCCTTGAAAATCCACTTAGAGCCAATCGCTTTGCGTTCGGGCGGAAGATCAACTAGTTCCCATGTACCATTGTTGATCAGTGATTGATACTCATCATTGCTGGCTTTGATCCAGGCATCACAATTTGTGCTAGCCTGTGCTTGCGACAAACTAAGGGGCTCCACAATGTTGATTGCTGAGTGAGCAGAGTGACCAAGGTTTGTGAAATCATCAATACCAAACCAAACAATGGGTTGAGTGGAACGTGGTGATCGCCTATGTGTAACCGTCGGTGTTGGAGGAGCCTTTTCATTTTCTGATAGGTCAATATTCACCGCTTCAGAGTTGTCTACACTTGGCTTTGACGACTGATTTGGTAAACCGAGCTTGGTCTCATCAAAAGTGACATCACGTCTTACCTCTATTTTTCTAGTGATCGGATCGTAGAGTCTGTAGGCTTTAGACCTAAGGCTGTACCCCACAAACACCATTGATTCTGCTTTCTCATTGAGTTTACGTCTCAGCTGATCGGGTATGTGAGCGTAGGCTAAACATCCAAAAATTTTCACGTGTCCAAGATCAGGTTTTCTGTTGTTCCATTTTTCATAAGGAGTTGTATTCCATTCAAATGCTCGTGTGGGGAGGCGATTACGAATGTATACCGCGGTCGATATTGCCTCTGCCCAGAATGACTTTGGAAGGTGAGATTCAGAAATTAACGAGCGAGCGGCCTCACAAACTGTACGATTAAATCTCTCAGCACAGCCGTTTTGTTGTGGAGAATAGCGAGTGGTGACTTGGTGATGTATACCTTGGGCTGAAAGGTAACTCTCAAACTCATTAGATGTATATTCTCCACCACCATCGCTTCTAAGTGTACCTATAGTCTGACCAGTTTGATTTGTCACTAATGATTCGTAAGTTCTAAACGCCTGGAACACGCTAGATTTGTCACGTAAAAAATATATCTGCACATGCCTACTAAAATCATCAATAAATGAAATAAAATACTTGCTACCACCTAAAGATTCATTCTGCATAGGGCCACACACATCCGTATGTACCAATTCAAGAACCCTACTTGATTTAATGCCACGGTCAGTTGGAAAAGGACGTCGAGACATTTTACCTTTCACGCAAGCTTCACAGACACCTATTTCGCCGGTAACGTTACAACCATTTTCACACCAATGATTCATGTTTTTGAGGCTGCTTACGTTTACATGAGCGAGACGTTGATGCCACAGTAGGGAGGAGGATGCGGCAGCATTAGCAGTATGAATAGCAAACTCGACATCAAGATAATATAGCCTGTTTACTACAGATCCTGATGCTATCAACATCTTTCTTTGATTCTTAATCCAGCATCTCGAATGTCCAAACTGTATTATATATCCTTTTTGTGTAGCCGCATTTACAGAAAACAGATTTCCGTGTAGGTCAGGTATGTGTAGTACATTATAAAGTGTAGCACGTCTAGTTTTGTTTCCATGAATTTTTATTTGCAGCTGAGCAATACCTTTTCCGACTACTTGAACTTGAGACCCATCGGCAACAACAACGTACTCAGGTGAATCTAACTTAAAATAATCACAAAATACAGCTTTATTTTTCGCTATGTGACTGGTAGCACCGCTGTCAATCAGCCATTTTTGAGAGTCAACATCTGTCTCCAATACAGTAAATGCCGATTCATCATCTTTGCTATTATCATCGTATGTAAATAATTTATTCGCCAGTGTATCACGTTGAAAGTGAGCTCTAAGCTTGTTCCACACAACTCCTGGGTCCTCACATTCACTGATGAGATAAATAAGACTATCACTCACAGAAAGCACCATTTGGGAAAAAGCTTTGCTTGACTTCTTTTTGTACTCAGCTTTAGCGGCAGCGTTAGCATCATCCTCCAGAGTAATGGTTCCATCCACATATCCAAATAAGTCCTTAGCTATGAGTAGGTGTTTGAGTTTGAACTTCCATGTGGCATAGTTATCAGTGTTCAGCTTATCTATAGTCCAGCCTTTCTCATTCATAGTTCTTTGATAATATTTAATGGGTTGACTGGGCCCATAACCTGTTGCTTAGATACTTTGAATGTTCAGTTTATTGACAGAAACTTTATTAGCTGTGTTCATCTTGACAGTTGTGAACAAAGAGAAGGCATTATGAAAAGGCTATTGTAACAAAAAAGCAGAAAGCTTTCAGAAAGCACAACGAGATAGCTTTTAAAACCATGAAACTGCTATTATTACAATAATATATACTTATGCTACAGACAGTACTGTTTGGCTATTGAAGCCTCATCAGTGCAGCTCAGAGCTTAGGCAAGGGACACAAATCCCATTACCAATGAGAATTGACTTCCTGCCATGAAACAACTAGGTGGCCTCACAGACTTTAAGAAAGTCAATGTGCTTATACCAGAGTGCTCAAATCACAAAAGTGATGAACTTTGCACAAAGGCTAATAGTGCCGCACTTCTCACACAGAGAGAAATTTTGATTGAATTTTAAATCATTAATAAATCTAATTTCAGGGTGGCAAAACTGTACTCAAAATTGATTTAACTGCATTTAATAATGATTTACCTATGCCAATGCATACTGTGGCTATTAAATTATATTATGATTGATAGCTGAGCTGTTTTCCAGCTATGCTAGTGCCTTTTCAATCATATTATGATTGATAGTTGAGATGTTGCACAGGTATGCTAGTGCTTTTTCAATCATATTATGATTGATAGTTGAGATGTTGCACAGGTATGCTAGTGCTTTTTCAATCATATTATGATTGATAGTTGAGATGTTGCACAGGTATGCTAATGCTTTTTCAATCATATTATGATTGATAGTTGAGATGTTGCACAGGTATGCTAGTGCTTTTTCAATTATATTATGATTGATAGTTGAGATGTTGCACAGGTATGCTAGTGCTTTTTCAATCATATTACGATTGATAGTTGAGATGTCGCACAGGTATGCTAGTGCTTTTTCAATCATATTATGATTGATAGTTGAGATGTTGCACAGGTATGCTAGTGCTTTTTCAATCATATTACGATTGATAGTTGAGATGTCGCACAGGTATGCTAGTGCTTTTTCAATCATATTATGATTGATAGTTGAGATGTTGCACAGGTATGCTAGTGCTTTTTCAATCATATTACGATTGATAGTTGAGATGTTGCACAGGTATGCTAGTGCTTTTTCAATCATATTACGATTGATAGTTGAGATGTTGCACAGGTATGCTAGTGCTTTTTCAATCATATTATGATTGATAGTTGAGATGTTGCACAGGTATGCTAGTGCTTTTTCAATCATATTATGATTGATAGTTGAGATGTTGCACAGGTATGCTAATGCTTTTTCAATCATATTATGATTGATAGTTGAGTTGTTGAACAGGGATGCTTTTTTGTGGAAATAACCAAAACTAAATCATTCTGTGATTTAGTGCTGTGCTGCTATGGATGCTCCCTGTTCACTCATGGTACTGTCATTTTTACATGTAAATCACAATAAAATTGTAATTTTATACCAGGAGAAGACAATTACACACTTGAGTGAATTGATTACTAAGAATTTCTTATTTTTATTTGCATGAAATACTGAGGTTAAATATATGTATAAGCATAATATATTATGATAGCATTAAAGCTATAATATGAATAAAAAGGCTAATAATGAACTGTTTTGCGATGATGTATTTACATGTAAATGTTTATAAATATAAAAGATAAAATATATTAATTGAGTACTAGCGATACCAGCCAAGATACCATCAGTTGAAGTTCTAGAGAAGCTGTTACCTGACTATCCCCATCATTTGAAGAAGTCTCCTCTGCAATGCAGAGGTTGTTGTCATCAATGATGAGAGGAGCCGTAACAGACGTTCCACCAGAACCCCAACTGGTGAATGGGCTTTGATGTGGTACCTCTGGTTAAACACAAACAAACACTTAACATAGGCCAGACATGCATCTACCTCAGTTGCGATCAGGAACACTGCTCCCGTTGGCAAAACCAGGTAGATGCATTCCTGTTCATTTGTCAATACAATGGCTCCTCTGCTGGTTTCATCCAAGATACTTTGCGAAAGTCTCTCCATAAACGATCTGGTGGCTGTCGACTTGCCCCTCAAAACACATTGTTTTTTATCATCAAGCTTGTTACCTATAAAATCACAAAGGTAAATTCTTAAAATTATGAATAAAAAAACTAGTTCTGATATGTGCTGTTGTAGTCATCTAACATGATGATGGGAGATGGTGTAAACCTCCTTTAGCTCATGTAAACTAAGCTACAACTAGTAATATAGTTATGTGGGTAGGTGGGGTTAATGATCAAGAGTTATCTAATTCTATGTAAATGGTTAGGAGTTATCTAACTCTGTGTCAAGGTTTGGGTGATGATAATATTACAAGTAATAACTAATAGCGCATGTAAGCTACGCTAAAACTAGTAATATGGTGACGTGGGTAGGTAGGGTAAATGATTAGGAGTTATCTAACTCTGCATTAATGATTGGGAGCTATCTAACTCTGTGTTAAGGTCTGGGTGATGATAATAATACAAGTCATAACTAAAAGCTCTGGCTACAACTAGTAATATAGTTATGTGGGTAGGTAGGGTAAATGATTAGGAGTTATCTAACTCTGCACTAATGATTCGGAGTTATCTAACTCAATGGGGGATATTGATTTACTCAACATACTCTTACAATTTGAATTAATGTTTTAAGTTTGAAATTTGAAATTAATGTTAAACAGCTGTATGGAAAATGTAAAGAGCATTATAGAAGGCCATAACAAAAAGCTCCTAAACACGGAAAAGAAGAAAGACAACGCCAGTGATAGAACCTGCAACTGAATTCCAGAAGAATGCCAACTAGAAGGAAGGTGTTTAACCAAAAACCTAATATAGCAGGCAGTAGTTACAGATGACCAGCAAAACAGCCAAACATATATTGGGCTGTGTAAAACCACTTTCAAGGCTAGATTCACCAATCATAAGGCATCATTCAACAATGACAAAAAAAGACATGCAACAACGCTCAGCAATTATATTTGGGAGCTGAAAAGGAGCAACACAGAGTATACCATAGAATGGAATGCAGTAAAGCAAGCAAAAGCATATGACAACACCTCAGAAATATGCAGACTATGTTTGTTAGAAAAATATTATATAATTATGCATCCAGATAAGGCCAGTCTGAATAAGAGACAACAACTCATTTCTACATGTCGCCACGGTAGAAAACTCTTATTATCCAGTAATATAACCCAGCCATATACTTAACAACATGGCTTTCATATAATTGTGTTTTAATCCTATAGTGGGGGTGTTCAAGGTACATCTTACCTGCTTGTCACTAGTAAATGAGTTTTATCTGAGGATTGTACATTTTACAATGTGTGGGATATTATGTGAATATTCGAGGCTTTTCAGTGATTAGCCGGTAATGCAAGGGCAGGCTATCTTGAGAAGCCAGGGCTATTGAAAAGCTGGCTTTACACAAAAAGCGCCAGCTTAAAACAAGAAAAAGCTGGGAGACTAACAGGTCTCGCTATATAAGCAGGCATTAAACAGATGCTTGGCAGAAGGCTCAGTGGAGAGCAAGTGAGCTGATCATTTGTATTGCCATGCTTCTATTGACAAGCACTTTGCGCTGTGGAGATCGGACTTGAAAGTCCATTGGGTAGCAGTGAGACTGCTGATTTGGGTTGCCTACGGGTTGGCAGATTTGCACTGCCGTGAGATCGGTGACAGCATTCTGCTGTGGGCGTGTATCGCCGTGGTGGTGAAGGCTGGTGGCAAAGGGGAGGTTGGTGTGTCATCATAGCAGCTTGGTGTTGTAAAGCAATATCTTTGTTATATTGCTAACACTATGTATATGAAACTAATAGTAATAAAGCTTTTTTAGTCAACTCTCACTTCGCTATATTTCAGCTTTTGCTTTTAGTAATTGAGCACTATGTTAGAAAATTTTTGACAGACAGTACTGTTTTGGCTATTGAAGCCTCATCAGTGCTGCTCAGGCAAGGGACACAAATCCCATTACCAATGGGAGTTGACTTTCTGCCATTAAACATCTAAGTTGCTTCACAGACTTTAAGAAAGTCAATGTGCTGACACCGGAGTGCTCAAATCACAAAAGCGATGAGCTTTGCACAAAGGCTAATAGATGCTACACGCAGCCTGCTAATGTTTCATAATAGGTGGCATTGACTCGTTTAATTTTTCAATACGGCAACAATAATGTTCACACAAAAGGGTGTTGTCACCGTTATTTATGGAAAAATCTGGTGTATTGTTATGCTATTCATTCATAAACATGTCATTGCAATGCTTCTGTGAGTTCATGTTTGAAGTTGCAAATGACACACTCTTAACATTATATATATAAAGTAAAATTGTTTCCTCACCCTGGTTAACCCATATAGGGGTACTTTCTGCTCTAACTCGGGTCTTCTACCAGAGACCTGGGAGTTTGAGCACTCGCCTCAAAATCTTAGCTGTTCCAAATAGCGCACTTTTTTGCAACTCACCTGAATTGATTGCTGTCGGTATGTGGGCAAGCCAAATTTTATGTGCCGGTGTTATTGCGCTCAGTGCCCCAATGCCTATTGGAATTACAGTTGTTCTTACATCCCAGCATTTTTCAGTCTCTTCTCCAAGAGGGAGATATTTCTCTACCTTTTCTTTTTCTTTGCTGGTTATGTTGTAGTCATTGGGTACTGCTATATCTATTATAGTAGCCCTCTTGTTCTCCTTGTCCACCACCACTATATCTGGTTGTATATATGTTATATACACTACATATTTCAGTTTTTTTATTTATCCATTTTGAGTTTGTACTCTTGAATCCTGCAAATATATTAAGTATTTAAGTTTTTCTGGTTTGGCAAAAATATGGTGAGTTCTCAACAACTGTGAAAGTTAGGGAGCCAGAACACAGACAAAATCTCAATAATGTGTAGCCATATATAGCCAACTGATCACAATAGTTTATTTGGATTGAAGACTTAGAGTTATTACCCGCTAGACTGAGTACCCTTATAATACTTGGGCTAATCTGAGAGATATTGTCTACAGTTCCATTTGCCTTAGCTACAAACTTATTACATTTGACCTGAATTATGATTTGTTAAAAGCAATTTCAGCTGATATATTATTACCAGAAATTCCACTGTCATACAGCCCACGACCAAAGTGACATTGGAAAAAAGAAAGGGCATTGATGGTTGAGAAATGCAATATTAGCAGTAAAATGGCACTGCAGTGCAATAGGATAACTGCAATGGTAGCTGTAATGTACTGGGTGTGGGTGTTATGATATACAACAAACAGCAATAATGAAAGGAAAAGATTATATGTTTATATCTCTCCCCTTGCAACAGGAGAACTGTAATATTGACCAATATTAGAAGTAAGATGCACTGATATTATTAGAATAACCAATATTATTAATATAGTAATAATATAAAACCAATGCACAATTTTGTTTACATTTCAAAACGTCATAGCTAACAATATCAAGAAGTATCAAAAAGAATATCCAAATTTAGTAATAGTAATACAGTAATAATAGAAAACTAATAATTAAATATCCTAACCTCATAAGAATCGTTAGAAAAAAATATCGTCATTTCCTTTACTTACATGGCGTTGGACATCAGTTAGAATACCAAAGTACTCGATGTGCCTAAAATGTCAGATACTTTGAAATCGGCAAACATGAAACGATTTCAGTAGTCATATGTTAATTACAGAAACCTTCGGCAACTCGAAGATGCTATAGACTGGTGAAATGTGCACGTTTTTTTTTCGTGAAATGCGCACGGCTTAATCGTTCTATTCTCGGTCTCTCGGCGTTTCAATTTCGGGTCTTGACTTTGATAAAAGTGAGGCTTAGCAAGTTTTAATAACGATTTTCGTCCAAATAAATCTGGCTATTTGTGTATAATCCAATCAGGTGGGTAAGTGTTAAGATAGTGCCGACGGTTTACAAAGACTTGGTATTACATTTAAATAGGTTTGTATGTGTTTGTATCGTTATTATACTTTAACGACTCTACAAAACGATGGTTAAATTTGTTGATGAAATTTTGATACAAGGGTTCGTCTCATTGTTGATGAATAATTTTCGGAATTTGTGTGCACATGTGCATTTATCATAAATCTCCCAACCAATCGTTTCGCTCTTGTTTGGTCGTGAGACAACTTATCAATAAAGTGTTCAATGAATACCTTATGACATATGATATTATCTGTACTTAAATAATAACATGGAAGTTGTCTTAACCTGCTTGCCAAACTTTTTCCAGAATATTATTGAAATTATGCTTTTCACTTGTAAATCTAAATTATCCTATGTAAAAAGACTGTTCAAATAAATATACATGTAAGATAATACTACTCTCATGAACAGATGATGAGTAAGTAGCACATTCCTGTTTGACAAGTTTCTACAGTTGCTCTGGTTATTCCACTCGTCTGCAAAGAGGCGACTCTGGGCAGCCTGAAGTGTCTCAGGGTGATTGATGCTTTCACAAAGACTACAAACAGACTTCTTGTTGGTTTCTCTGGTTACTGTGTAGCTGTGGCGCCATTCATGGTACCTGTTATAGGCAGCGTCGTCATTCATTAGATGTTGGAGGTATTTCCCTAAATCCTCTATTGATGAGAAGTTGTAGGCGTGAATAAATGAATTGGGAGGTGCAACATCAGTATACTCTTCAACTGATAAACCACCGAGAGCTACAGGAATAAAATAACCTTTGTTTTCTAAAGTCTTCCAAAACTTTTCTGTTATGTAATCTTTGCATAAAGAGTTTTCAAACGCTAAGTGAAACCGGTATTGCGAGTGCACTTTTGCTTCACATGTAAAATCATCACCTTTTCTTGGACAAGGCTGCTGATTAGTGCAGCTTCCGAATATGTCTCCATTAACATATGTTAAAAGAAGCTTCATAACCTCGAGTCTATTATACTGATGAGAGTCACAGTTTGAGACATAAGCATACGCCCCTTTTGTCTTATGTTTAGCGTAATTAACAACACCCTTTGAAGTACTCTCAGCTTTTTGTTTCATAAAACCATATGGAAAGTGGGCAGGAATAGAATCTCGTGAGTAGGTAATGCTTCCATTAAATGAGTTGATGACTTTGTTGAATCTGTTGTGAGAGAAGGCTGGTGATTCAATGCTGAAAACAAACCAGAGTTGTCGCTGCCGTACCCCTTTCGGAAATTGCAGAGTTATCTGCTCACTATTGTGACCAAAGATGAGGGCATCAGCTTGCTGTGCATAACTGACGTTGTTTAAACTGTGTCTGAATACACAATTTGAATATTGACATTCTTCAAAGTTCAACTTCTTGCTCAACCATGGTCCACCCGGATCTATGTTCAATAATAGCTTCATCTGCTCTGCCCTCACTATTCCCTCAAAGCTCTCTGACTGTGTTTCTATTGTACTCCTCTGCTTCATGACTTCAGTTGTACTCTGTGTAGAGAATACTTCACTTTCTTGCTGTTGATGGTTCTTTACTAAATTCTTATACGTGTAGTTGTTAGTATGTCTATGTAATACAACAGCAAGGCAGATGAAGAGTATTACTGCAATACAGAATTTTCTAAAAATAGGATTCATTTTAGACAGTTCCAATAATCTCTACTAGCTACTCTGAAACCAACTATTCAAATGTGCACCCATGCAGGCCTAAGCAATTGTGTCAATAGAGATGCTACACGCAGCCTGCTAATGTTTCACAATAGGAGGCATCAATTTTTTTAGTTTTTCAATACAGCTATAATAATGTTTACACAAAAGGTTGTTGTCGCCATTATTTATGGAAAAAGCTGAGGTATTTTTATCGTGCTATTCATTCATAAACATGTCATTACAATGCTTCTGTGAGTTCATGTTCATAGTGACACTAGAAGCGTTATCAAACTGGCTTAATAAATTAAATCTGAAAACAAAGTTTTAAAATGAGTATGAGTCTAGTAAAACTTAATAAGGCTCTCCAAAAACTTTTACTTTTTCCTGGTATAAACTTTCTAACCAAACCTTTTTATTCTACAAAATTTAGGTGGGAGCGGTACTAATTTGCCACATACACAAAAAAACAATAGTTGCTTATTTGTAATTTCAAACTGATTTTAGCAATTATATTTATTTTGAAACAATGATTGAAAAACGGAGCAGTTTAGGAGTAATCTACAGATGTGTGCTGCTACTAATGCTGCTCATATATCTAGAATTGTATGAACAACTATGAATAAATTTCATAATGACTACTACTAGTATCACTGTACTTTATAATAACAATTACGAGTAACACTGTACTTTATACTGAGTATTACTAATATCACTGTATTTTATAATGACTATTACAACTATCACTGTACTTTATAATGAATATTACTAGTATCACCGTACTTTATAGTGATTACTAGCTGCATTACCCGTGTTCGGGAACAGATTTACGTAAAGTAATAGTTTTATTGAGAGTTGTCTTTCATACTGTAAGACAACTCCAAATATGCAATCTACTGAAATTTTTGTGCTGATCTGACTGCATACACATATGCAGTTGTACATGTCAATAATGTTGGAAAGACCAATGGAAATGTGCGATGTGTTTTACAGCTAGTCTACAATGCAACAGTCCCGAACAACTCAAATCGGAATTGCCCTAATTTTGTACACAGAACTGATAATGAAATTGACATTGCTAGGCAAACTGGCGTTCTTCAAACTGGCAGTATCGAAAAGTTTTGCATATTTTAAGAAATTCTAGAAAATATTTTGCTATTGCACTGCTTAGCTACCGCCAGCATTTATTGAATTGAGATTTCTGCATGCTTGAAACACTAATCGTGACTCACCAGTTCTTCGTCTATAGCCTGTGTTTGACGTGGTATATACAAACTGTGCAGCAGTAATGCGGTTGTTGATAAAATTTATTATCAATAAAATCTACTATGTAAACTACATATATGGCCTCTCGCCTTTCCAACGTAAGGCATTACATCTGGACCATTTTTGGACATTCGTCCCATAAAAAAATTCAACCCTATACTGTGTTGCAGGACTGTAGTCAAGTGTAAAGTTTTCTGTCCATACACGGCGCCTGGTAGCAGCTGCTGTAGTTAGTGCATCTCGCTGTTGTCGTCGTTTCATCTGCTCTCAAAATTCAGCTCGCCGAGCAGCTGTTGTTGCTGGTGCATCATGTTCTTGTCGCCGCTGCATTTCCTTGGAGGTTTCTGCACGTCTGGCCGATGTAGCGGCTGCTCTGAGCCGTTTGAGTTGCTGATGGAGGTCGGTTCAGTAGTCTTTGCACTTTTAGCGGCTGCAGCATCTTTTCTGGTCTGCTCTCGATGTACCTGTGTTTGTTCGGCGGTTTCTGCTCCTCTAGCAGCTGCAGTAGCAGTTCCGTTTCAAATGTGGGCGTAGCTGCGTTTGCTCTGCAGTTTCTGCTCATCTTGCTGCTGCTTTGCAAATTCAATCTCTTTCTCTACGGAAATCAATCTGTTTTTGCGTTTGGACAGTAGGCTTTTTGGAAGGCATTGTACTGCTTCAAGCATTTCTAAAAATGAATGAGATGGTGTACCTTTTTGTAATATACGCTGCTCGCTTTCTTCTCACCATCGCCTATCGCCAGACTCAAAGTGCCCGTGCAAGTTCTGTAGTAGCTGTAGTTCTGTAGTACTAGTAGCTGGGAAAAAAAGTAAAAGTAACTCGGCTGCGGAAGGAAATGAACATGTTTATTATCACAAACAGTGGCAAATCCAACGTTTTCAACCCTTTCGCTGAAGTAGGCGCATTCATGCGTTTTCTATGGTCGACCGCCATAGACACATTTTTGCGACTTTCCCAGCAATTGCTAGTAACTGAATTTTATTATTCGTTGATAACATAACCAACGATTTTTAAGACTTGTATGGAGTGACAGTGTTATCCAAAGATTTCTCTATAAAATTAGCCTAAAATTTAATTTTAAATCTTTGTTTGAGAATTTCCAACTTAACCCCATCGGGTGCATGCACCGCTATAGCGGCTCTATAGCGGCTTCAGAGTATATTCTTCTCAAGTTCATCAGCCAGTTTTTAGGCTTTGCGTAGTTGCAGTACTCATCCATTTATATTTAAAGTCTGCTTACAGTTACACTATATCTACAAAGCTAAGCATGACCTTCAGACATGTTAGCAGACATTGGATGGGTCAAACAGCTATGGTCGAATAAAAGAATTTCGAGTAATTTGCGTTCAAAGTGCAACAGTTCAAAGTTCAACATCTCGATCAGTTAGTAACAATGCGTAGTAGCTAGTAGTTAACGCGTATAGGCTTCAATTCAGCGATAGAAATGGCAGACTTCTAGTAGAGTGGTGGCGAAGATAAGTTAACAGTTATGGAAGAAACTGTAGATTGCATTGTATACACAGTATAATGTTTTAATTGTTTGTTATTATATATACTTTTATACATTTTCATGCTACTCTTATTAGTCAAATATGTTCGTAGAACACGAATTTTAATAAAACCACTATTTCATGCTACTTTTAATATTTATTATTTTTAATTTTTGAAATAAAGATAATACGATCAGATACAGAATTTTCTCTGCTCTCCAAAAAGTATAGGTGTTCTATGTAAAAATGTGAGTGCTTCTACGATTAAAATGACTTTTGTTGACCCATGTCATAATATGTAGAGCATCATGATTTAATTGTGCCTGAATGCAAAATTGGATTATGCAATTTTACCCGAAGTGGTTAAAAACAACCATTTTTGTGTAAGTTTTGAAAATGCCACCGAGTTAAAAACAATTACTTATATTGATGACATAGCCGATTCAGATTTGTGTGATTACACATATAATTAAAATAGCAATAGCAGTAATGGCAATAACATAGTAAATAGCAATAACATACAACAATACTAACCTTTTCGATGTAGAAAGTTAGTAGGTAAAACGCAGTAGCAGATCCCGTGCAAGTTCTGTAGTAGCTGTAGTACTCGTAGCTGGAAAATAAGTAAAAGTAACTCAGTTGCGAAAGGAAATGAACATTTTTACTATCACAAACAGTGGCAAATTCAACGTTTTTAACCCTTTCACCGAAGCAGACTCATTTATGCGTTTTCTAAGGTCAACCGCCGTAGAAGCAATATTTGCGACTTTCCCAGCAATTGCTAGCACCTGAATTTTATTATTCCTTGATAACATAGCCAATGATTTTTAAGACTTTTATAGTAGTGGTAGTGTTGTCCTAAGATTTCTCTATAAAATTGGCCTAAAATTTAACTTTTAGTCTTCGTTTGAGAATTTCCAACTTAAAAATGAAGATTTTTTGTGCGAGCTCATTAAATGCGTCCGAGTTAAAAAGCAAATAACTACTTATGTTGATGAAATTATAGCCATATCAAATTTTTGTGATTACACAGATAATTAAAATGCACAAAGCATAGACACAACGAATTTTTTGTATAGCAGTGCTGGTTAACATGTTGGCAAAATGAAATATAACCAAAACAAACGTTCTAGATCGAGTTTGAAATTGAAAAAATAATGTATACATATTAAGCATTATCGGCAAAATGGCTGGCAGTAGGCCGATAGCCAAAAATGTACACGGACGCAGGCAAAAGGGTTATGTAGTGGAAGTGTTGCAATTCATATACAATACAAGATTGATTAAGAAATACTTACCTTTTTTATGTAGAAATTTAGTAGTGAGAACTGCGTTTTCCAGTTACCGCAAGAAACCAACGTTCACGTGACCTTCTCGGTACACGTTGGTAGTAAAAATTAATCCATGTAAATTACTATTCATTAATTTATTTTATTTGATGATTAGTACATTTGTGTAGCTGTATAGGCAGCCAAACTTAGGACGGTACTTTATAACACGGCAGCAAAATTGCTGTTTCAAACACACCAGTGTCGTTGGGTAAAACCGCTGAATAGGTTATGTATAGAGGCGTGTATTAACCGTCCATTCCCGTTGCAGCGCCCTAGATACCTAGTAGCGGGTAATAGTCCGAAAAGTACGATACTCTATAAGGCGGACATACAATGACACACACGCACGCACGCACACGCACACACAGGCACACACACACAACGATTGCTGTTTATATAATAGATTACTAGTATCACTGTACTTTGTAATGACTATTACTAGTATCACTGTACTTTATAATAAATATTACTAGTATCACTTTACTTTATAATGATTATTAATACTATCGCTGTACTTTATAATGACTATTAGTAGTATCCCTGTACTTTATAGTGACTATTACTAGTATCACTGTACTTTATAATTACAATTACTAGTATCATTGTACTGTATGATGACTATTACTAGTATCACTGTACTCCATAATGACTAATACTAGTATCACTGTTCTTTATAGTGACTATTACTAGTATTGATGTACTTGATAATGACCATCACTAATATCACTGTATTTTAAAATGACAATTACTAGTATCACTGTACTTTATAACAAAAATTACTGGCATCACTGTACTTTATAATGACTATTACTAGTAACACTGTACTTCATAATGACTATTAATACTATCAATGCATTTTTAATAACCAAAGCTAGTATTGCTGTACTTCATGATGACTATTACTAGTATCACTGTACTTTATAATAAATATTACTAGTATCACTTTACTTTATAATGATTATTAATACTATCACTGTACTTTATAATGACTATTAGTAGTATCCATGTACTTTATAGTGACTATTACTAGTATCACTGTACTTTATAATTACAATTACTAGTATCATTGTACTGTATGATGACTATTACTAGTATCACTGTACTCCATAATGACTAATTCTAGTATCACTGTTCTTTATAGTGACTATTACTAGTATTAATGTACTTTATAATGACCATCACTAGTATCACTGTATTTTAAAATGACAATTACTAGTATCACTGTACTTTATAACAAAAATTTCTGGCATCACTGTACTTTATAATGACTATTACTAGTAACACTGTACTTCATAATGACTATTAATACTATCAATGCATTTTTAATAACCAAAGCTAGTATTGCTGTACTTCATGATGACTATTACTAGTATCACTGTACTTTATAATGAATATTACTAGTACCACTGTATTTTATAATGGCCATTACTAGTATCACTGTACTTTATAATGACGAATACTAGTATCACTGTTTGTTATAATGACCATTACTAGTATCACTGTACTTTATAATGACTATTAGCAATATCACTGTAATTTATAATGACTATTACTAGTATCACTGTACTTTATAATGACCATCAATAGTATCACTATCTTTTATATTGACTATTACTAATATCACAGTATTTCATGATGACTATTACTAGTATCACTGTACTTTATAATGACCATCAATAGTATCACTATCTTTTATATTGACTATTACTAATATCACAGTATTTCATGATGACTATTACTAGTATCACTGTACTTTATAATGAATATTACTAGTACCACTGTATTTTATAATGGCCATTACTAGTATCACTGTACTTTATAATGACGAATACTAGTATCACTGTTTGTTATAATGACCATTACTAGTATCACTGTACTTTATAATGACTATTAGCAATATCACTGTAATTTATAATGACTATTACTAGTATCACTGTACTTTATAATTACCATCACTAGTATCACTGTCTTTTATATTGACTATTACTAATATCACTGTACTTGATAATGACTATTGGTAGTATCATTGTACTTTATAATGACTACTATTGGTATCACTGTGCTTTATAGCGGCTACTACTAGTATCACTGTAATTAATAATCACTATTAGTAGTATTACTGTACTTCATAATGACTATTAGTGGTATCAATGTATTTTATAATGACTATTACTAGTATTACTGTACTTTATAATGACTATTACTAGCATCATTGTGCTTTATAATGACTATTATTAGTATCACTGTATTTTATAATGACTATTACTAGTGTCACTCTACCTTATAATGACTATTAGTACTATCACTGTACTTTTTAATGAATAATACTAGTATCACTGTCTTTTACATTGACTATTACTAATATCACTGTACTTTATAATGACTATTAGTAGTATCACTATACTTTATAATGACTATTATTAGTATCATTGCACTTTATAGTGGCTACTACTAGTATCACTGCACTTTATAATGACTATTTGTAGTATCACTGTACTTTATAATTGCTATTACTAGTATCATCGTAATTTTATATGACTATTACTAGTATCACTGTATTTCATGATGAATATTACTAGAATGATTGTACTTTATAATGACTATTAATAGTATCACTGTACTTTATAATGACCATCTCTAGTATCACTGTCTTTTATATTGATTATTACTAATATCACTCTACTTTATAATGACTAATAGTAGTATCACTGTTTTTTATAATGACGATTACTAGTATCACTGTACTTTATAATTGCTATTACTAGTATCATTGTACTTCATGATGAATATTACTACAATGATTGTACTTCATAATGACTATTACTAGTATCACTGTATTTTATAATGACTATTACTAGTATCACTGTACTTTATAATGACCATCTCTAGTATCACTGTCTTTTTATATTGATTATTACTAATATCACTCTACTTTATAATGACTAATAGTAGTATCACTGTTTTTTATAATGACGATTACTAGTATCACTGTACTTTATAATTGCTATTACTAGTATCATTGTACTTCATGATGAATATTACTAGTATCACTGTACTTTATAATGACTGTTACTACTATCACTGTATTTTATAATGACTATTAGTATTATCACTGTACTTTATAATGACTATTATTAGTATCACTGTGTTTTATAGTGGCTATTACTAGTATCACTGTACTTTATAATGACTATTATTAGTATCACTGTGTTTTATAGTGGCTATTACTAGTATCACTGTACTTTATAATGACTATTGCTAGTATCACTGTACTTCATAATGACTATTACTACTATCATTGCATATTGTAATGACTATACTAGTATCACTGCACTTTATAATGGCTATTACCATAGTATGGCTGTAAAGAGGTCTTTCTTACTCAAGGTTCTTGACTTTAATCAAGTCTAAGAGGCTATCATGGAAATTTATGAGGTTTTATCTATCCTGTAATTTACTCAAATTATGCGTTTGAAAAGGTATTATTTTTATAAGTTATATACATGTATGTATTAGCATTAAACTTGGCTTTGCTCAAATTTTTTTTCCTTTTCAATTTTGTAGACTGCTGCACATATGTACACTTTCAATGCACTCTGCCACCCTGTTTCATGACAACAACCCATGAACGAGTTAATTGAGGGCAATTGCCCTTAATCCTTCCAAAGGCATACTCTTGAGTTTTGAATCAGATGTTTTTTTCATGTTTTGGTGAGCTCATGGAAGTTACACAACATATGGGTATGAGGTTTGGTTAAAATTGGTAAGAAGATGTAGAAACCCCATGTGTTTATGCAGACTAGCAGACTCACACCCGTACTCCTACACACAACATTAGTGTACACAGGCTTGCATAAATGATATGACAAAATAGGATTTATTAGTATTTATTATACATTTTCTTTTCTACTAGTTATCTATCACTTAGTCTCCTAGTTCAGAGAAACCTTTATGTAAAGAGATTTAACTGTGTCCTATTGTGTTCACCTTCATTACTTGATTATGCTAACACTTGAGTTGTAGATAACTACTTTGCTCATTGATGTAATTATCATAACATTTACTAGTATCTATCTGTGCATAACCACAGGCCTGTATTCCCTCGTTGCAAGTTGGGTCCGCAAATGTTAGGCAACTCGGTATGAACACCTGAAGCTTTGGGGGGGTGGTGTAAGCCCGCCAATGGGACTCGGGCAGTGTCTCGACGCTCTAGACCTTTTAAGCATCAACAACCCTCAAAATATGCATGAATGCAATCCATTGTAAGCATCAAAATCTACATAAATACATATTGTTTATGTATTTTGTATACATATTGTATATTGTAAATGGTTCAGGGTAAGCAAAGCTTTTTCTTTATTCAACGAATGATATAAATCTCATGACACCACAGATTTCTGCAAGGAACACAGGGGATGATCTAGGAAAAAAAGTGTGTGGTGCAAAATTTGTGTAATATATCTAGAGTGGGAGAGGGTGCGCGGGGCAACCCTCTTACCTGGCCCCGCGCTATCAGAACTTTTTGAAATTTAGGCATCTTAGAATGAAGGAGAGGTGTGTTTGAGCCCAAAAAAGTGTAATCATTTATTTGCAGCAATCAACAAGTTTAGAGGTAAAAAATGACATTAGATATGATTAATTAAATTGGTGTTTTGTAATGTTCCTTATACTATATGTATATCAAGATTACATGTAAACAGAAAGATAACAAACATTTGTGCAATAAAATATAATCAAGACAAAATCAATCACAAAACCTCAACAGCCATTTGGTTTGGCTGTGCAGAAATTAGCCATCATTTCTGCAAACTACCATAAAAAATGTTTCGTAGTATTAGCTACATGTACATAACGATGCTATTATAAAACAGACATATTAGGGCATACTTTTTTAATTGTTGTTTTGTCGTCGAAAGAAATGATCCAAAGTTTGTTCTCGACCTTTTTTTGAGACATTTTGCTTTTAAAATTGCTTGTAGTACTTCTTTCGAAAAAGTTGTGGCTCAATTGGGGATGTTTATTGGGACCACTCTCATTTGTTTATAAGCTAAACGAATTCAGGTCAAGTTATTAAAACTGGTTTGTTATAACGAGCTCTACTAGGCCGTTTTTGTTCATTTTCTCTCAAAGTAAGTTCTCAGTGAAATGAATTGTAATTTACTCAATTCTTGATGGATTTTAAATCTTTTTATTTTTTTTTGCCATATTTATGATGGTGCATTTGCACCATATGCACCAGAGTAGATCCGCCCCTGGAACACTGACAGAACAAGAGCTATTACTTCTTTTAGCAATAGTTCTTGTTCTGTCAATGTGTCCATGGCAGAAATCTTTCACGACTGATTCTGTATCAATTCTAACATCTTCATATATGTGTAATATTAGAAGGTTATTTAGACCAGCCTATCACATAGTGTTCCCCATCGATGTTTTGTTTTGCTTCAATGCAGAAAAAGATCTCTCACTCACTGCATTAGTGGCAGGCAAAACCAATACTAGATTAGTGGGCCTCTCCACTTCATCGCTTGTTGCGTCAGGGCGCAACTATGGCTAACAACTAGTAGTTGAAGCGAAGCGTGGAAGTGAGGTTGAATAATTAGCCATGAAGTGGAAAGGCTACAAATCTAGGATTGGTACTAGATTAGTAGTGATGGCTACAAATCTAAACGAGCGCAACTGCCTTCTCTAACGCTAGTTGCGCTAGAGCAAACTTGCGTTAGAGCCATAGATATAGTAACCCCTACTATATCTATGGGTTTACTATATCTATGGTTAGAGCGCTAATAATTAGTAGTTGGAAATTCCAAGTGAATGAGCTTAGACTGCAATTCTTAGTACTCAGCCGCTAAAAATCACAAAAAAGTTGGGGCGGCTCAGCCGCTCCAGGGAATACGGGCCTGCATAACCAAGTCTAAAGCTAATAAATATTTTGACGATATTTTGCTATGTACACTCACTATCATACAGATGTTTCAGTTCAACAATCAATAAGAGTTTTTGACAGAGGTCTGCTGTGGACATCTTAACGCTTAACTGAACGAATACTTGAGAACCCTTTCGTGTCTTTTAGCAGCAAACTGATATATATATATATATATATATATATATATATATATATATATATATATATATATATGGTGAAAGTGTTGGTATATTAGCTAAGGAGTTGCCTTTTTTCCCTTATGAACTGTTGCTTAAGTATCAATAATTTTACCTAATATAAAACAAAAAAATATAGAACAATATATATAGAACAAAAATACCAACTTTATTTATCAGCATTTAAAGTTTTATGAAGTGCTAACTAATAAATATAATAATTACTATGCTAAAATATGAAACGTAAATTACAATGCAATTGACTTACTGCCATATTCTTTACACTGTGGCCACAACGAGAGCTAATGTTGATACTTATTATCACTAGTGCCCATAATCAATTTTCCTGCATCTAAACTTCCTATGCAAGAATGATGTACAAAATAGTTGATCGTTCCATTGAAAACATAAACATTCCACTCTTATTATTATTGGTCACTACTACTATTACTTCTACTATTATTACTGCTATTACTACTAGTACTATTTATATTGTAAAATGAAAAAACTAAATTTGTTTAGAGCTGTGAAAAAATTTATTTCTGATTTTAACAGCTGTACTCATTTGATTACAAAGGGTGGTTACAATGTGAGAGACTGAAGAGAACATCGTAAAGATAAATACATAAAAAGGAAGTTTTCATACCTTGGTAAGTATTGAACAAACAAAGAGGCAGTTACATACTGGTAGAGTTACAACGTTTTATAAAAACAATGAATAACACATAGGAGAGGGGAGGAGCAAAAGAGCTCATATTTTTACACAGAATGCAATTGATCTCAAAAAAGACTCAAGAAAAGACCGCTACAAACTGTGATAAGCGTAAATGAGTAATATTCAAGACAATCACTCTTTACCCACTCTTTACGCGTTTGATATCAAGGAACGACAACTACAAATTGTGATAAGCCACAATGAGTTATGGACTGCTGGGCAACAGCCAATAAGGCGACAGACACTTAGGCGACACTTTTGGTTCGAAAGGTGACAACTTCAGACGGAAGGGCGACACAGTGGACAAACCGGCGACAATTCTGAACTTTGAGGGGACAGTTCTGAGGACAGCATTAATTCAAATGTTATGTTGTTTTGAATTAGTAGTGAACACTAACAAGAGACCAACTTTATTAATACCCAGATCAGAAATCTTGCATTAGTACATTTTTCACGCACTGCTCCACCTTATTTCCTTGGGATCTATTACCTGCTTATATCCTCATTAATCTGATTACATTATTCTTTTACTCACAGTAGAATTGCATATTGTATTAATGAATCTACCAAATATTCATTTAATTGAGATGGTTATTATTAAAAAGAAACTGCTGAGATTAATCTGTCTTTAATCGCCTAACTATTCTTCTGTTCATCCAAATTCCACAAATTGAACTTCAGAGTTTGTCAACTCTACACGCTCAGAAGTCATTTAGACAGTCACTACTCTTTTTTTCACTTCCTTCCTTGACTGCTTGAGAAAACTGGCAAGTTGCTTATCAATGTGGCAAAAGTCTGAGATTCCTTACCGCCTAATATATGACATCATAGAGGTACTAACCGTCTTAACCTTTTTGAAACGATGCATTCTTGAGTCAATAGCATATTGTTGTTGATGAACCATTCTAATATTGCTGGCTCATGTATCATGTGTTAGGACCCTCAGTAGTAACTCTCTAACTAATGCATATTCTTGTTCTAATCAGAGTATGAATATAAATACATACATCTGAGTTTAGCTTGATACATTTTAATAAATTTGTTTTTTGCTATATTTATACAAATAGTACAGCTGATTTTTATCATATATAACTTTCAAAAATACATATATCAATAGTTTGCAGCATTAATTTTTTGTTTTCTTTTACAATGATTTTATCCTGATTGATACTATGTAGATAAACCCATCTAGCGATAGAACTTCTCTTTCCTATCTAGAATGGCGAGATCAGGTTCACGGTTATAAATTAGCAACTGAATATTACTTTCTACTAATTCTAAAACTTACTTAAAAAAATAATTTGAATTACAGGAGTATAATTATACACAGTGACTCACAGGTACTCAAATGCACTTGCATTTCCAATCATACACAAAAATAATAGCAGGAAATTCCCTACACCACTACAAGTTGTCATTAAAGTTCAAGCCAATGGCTATCTATGTAATATCTTTTAATCTTTTCTGAAGTCTGTTCTTTGTTGAAATAGTCGTGTATAAAAAAGATTCATAGTGCGTGATGAAATGCAAAATATAGTATATGATGGGGCACATGGCAGCATTAACCTGCAGCTGAGTATATATCACAAAGGTCTTTGCGGTGTTGATCACTCCTCATTGTCTCAAACTACAAGTTGTGTGTGCCATTGGGATATGTTACAAAGGTGATTCGGTCAAATATCTCAAGTGACTCTAAGGGTAACATGGCATCAGGACCGGTTGATTTTTATGCTTTGAAATGGATCATTTCTCCATAAGCTTTCTGCGATGCTGTTTAGTCTTCTTGCGACAATCTGCAGAAGTTAGTAAAATATGGATATATCTTAGACACCAATGTCAGAAAAAGCCTTCATTCTTCATACTCAAATAAAATCTCAATAGACATAGATCAGTGTGAATCGCAATTTAGCCTGTTGAGTCTACATTATAATGACATTTGATTATTATCATAATTGTAAAAAAATAAGGAAATCATTCTTTCCACAAGTAAATGAGAAATCACTATAGTAGGGAATTGTCGTTTCATCTCACACAAAGAGAAAACTTCTCTCCAAGGCTACTGTGAATTTAAACGATCGAAACCATAAAACTATTTCTTCTCGAAGTGAGATAACTCTAAAGTTTCAACAATCAGAGACAAGATTGTCGACAATACAGCCGAGAACGTGACTTTTCGAACCATTTTGAGCGAGCTGTTACTATTTCGATTTATAAAAAAAATCTGTAAAAATAAAGCAATAACACTGTCAAGGCTACGTTTTAAAAATATACATAAGCATTACACACGACGGCAGAATCTCATAGTTTGTCAGTACATTACATAAGCCTTCAACCAAACAGCAAATCAATTTGTCGCCTTTGAGTCTGGAATTGTCGCCGATTTGTCTGCCGTGTCGCCCTTCCGTCTGAAGTTGTCGCCTTTTGAACCAAAAGTGTCGCCCAAGTGTCTGTCGCCTTATTGACTGTCGCACAAAAGTCCAGTTACTACCACAATAGGTTTGTCAAGACATCCACTCATCACCCAGTAAATTAGTAATATTCAAGAAATCCACTCTTTACCCACTCTTTACGCGTTTGATTTCAAGTGACGACAACCACTAATTGTGATAAGCCTCAATAAGTTTGTCAAGATATCTACTCTTTACCCAGTAGTTAAGACAGCAGCAATAATGGTTTGTTTGCAATTTACTAAAACCATCAGCCGACTTGAATGCACTGGATAGGAAAAGTATTATGCTCAGAATGTCAGTTTGTCAACATTTGTAAAATAAACAGCCAGATTAAAGTCCATGAAACAAATTAATTTTGATTCAATTTATATTAGTGAGCTTTGTGAGAACGTATTTTTGGTGAACGGATAACTTGGATAAACTCTGGCTCAAAGCTAACCTCAAAAAATTATTATAAGTGGAAAGTCAATATGGCAAACGGTCAAATATTAGATAAAGTAGTGACAACCTGTAACGGATATCTTAAATGAACTTAGTTCTCTAAACATACACTTAAAATAAGTTAAAATCTTACTTTACACTAAACTTAGTTCTAACTTGGCTTTTATACTCAGCTTTTTACTTTTTTTCTGGTTTGGTTATTTTCGCCTCGCTGTTTGTCCCTTTTTCACATTCATTTTTAGCCGAACTATTTAAAACCTTTCTAAACTAATCCGACGCAAGAGACTGAGCTATGCTGCCCTCATGAGCAGCCTCTCGCATACTCGGCCAACTAGTGGCTGCGTCGAGAACAGTCCTGTATGCTCACATCTCAAACTTGTCTTGTATCTCGAAGCAAAAGTATGCTCGGATTTCCCTCGTATCTCAAATCTCTCCTATGTTGGGACACTCATGTGTCGAGGTATGGCTGTACTCTAATCAGTCTACTCTTTTTCAGCACTGATACAATTTTTTAACATACTAGCTATTCATTGGCAGAGTCGGGGGAATCTTCTTTGAATACACCAAGATAATGAATATTTAGTGATTTCATTTAAGCTGTGGCAGCAGATCATCTATCAATTCATTTAGCTTTTAGAAATAGTGCTTCGATACCCTCTTCAGACACAGAGAGAAAATCATAGACTTGGAAGATTAGATATCAGATAATCCGCAAGAAAAAAGTGTTAAAGATTTTATACTTTCCTCTCTCTCTTGGAATATAATTCGCTTTGACAAAAGAATGCTAAAGATCATGAAACTGTAGAAGCCACCCCAGCTTTAAAAACTAACCAGCCAGTATATAGAGCTGTTGTTAGCCCTATGATTGTAACTCACACCACTCCTAAAGGTCTATGACTCCAGTACTTACCTTTTTGCCATTTCTCATTTGCTGAAGATTTGTCACGAGACCTTATTGACTTGTCTACTAATGGTTTGCTGAATGATGAAAAAGTAGAATTTGTGATACATGAAGACAGGATCTTGACTCCTCAATAAAAGGTTAAACATGACAAAACTGAAATTATGAAAGTAGTTTTTAAGTAACTAGTACGATATTTTGTTTCAAATTTAATTTTCTCTTACTGCAAAATTCCTTTTAAGTTTGTTGGTTTTATTAACCCAGTTAATAGAACCTGTTAACTGTTAAACCAGTTAATAGCTCTAAACAGTGCAGCAAACGATGAACTGTTTTTGAGGTAAATATTTGATAGCTTGTATTTTCCTAATCCGCTTATAAGTGTACCACAAGCACTTATAAACATATAATCGCAAGAGCATGTCATTAGCAACTTCAAGCCTGAACTCACAGGAGCATTGTAATGCTATGTTTATGAATGAATAGCATGATAACAATACACCAGTTTTTCTTATGAATAAAGGTGACAATGTCCTTTTGTGTGAACATTATTATTGCTCTATCAAAAAGTTAAAAAAGTCTTGTAATAACACATACCTATTGTGAAACATTAGTAGGCTGCGTGTAGCGTCCCTATTGACACTATGCCTTAGACCTACATAGATACGCGTTTAAAGAGTTGTTTTCAAAGTAGCTAGTAGGGCGTATTGGAATTGTCTTCAATGGATCGGCTGTTGAAAAAATTCTGTATCGCTGTAATACTCATCATCTGCCTTGCTGTTGTATTACATAAACATACTAACAACTACATGTATAAGGATTTATTGAAGACCCATCAGCAAAAAGAAAGTGAAGTATTCTCTACACAGAGTACAACTGAAAACATACAGCAGAGGAGTACAATGGAAACACAAACAAATAGCTCTGAGGGAATAGTGAGGGCAGAGCAGATGAAGCTAATACTGAGCATTGATCAGAGTGGACCATCGTTGAGCGAGAAGATGAACTTTAAAGCTTGTCAATATTCAAACTGTGTATTCAGACACAGTTTAAATAACACCAATTATGCCCAGCAAGCTGATGCTCTCATCTTTGGTCCTAATTATGAGCAGATAACGCTGCAAGTTCCGGCTACATTTCGTCAGCGTCAACTCTGGTTTGTTTTCAGCATGGAATCACCAGCCTTCTCTCACAACAGATTCAACAAAGTCATCAACTTATTTAATGGAAGCATGACCTACTCACGAGATTCTATTCCTGCCCACTTTCCTTATGGTTTTATGAAACACAAAGCTGAAAATACTTCAGTAGATATTGTTGACTACGCTAAACATAAGACAAAAGGGGCGTATGCTTACGTCTCCAACTGTAACTCTCATCAGTATGATAGACTAGAGACTATGAGACGTCTTTTAACATATGTAAATGGAGACATATTCGGAAGCTGCACTAATCAACAGCCATGTCCAACTAAAGGTGATATTATATGTGAAGCGAAGGTGCACTCGCAATACCGATTTTACTTAGCATTTGAGAACTCTTTATGCAAAGATTACATAACAGAAAAGTTTTGGAAGGCTTTAGACAACAAAGGTTATTTTATTCCTGTAGCTCTCGGTGGTTTATCAATTGAAGAGTATACTGATGTAGCACCTCCCAACTCATTTATTCATGCCTACAACTTCTCATCAATGGAGGCTTTAGGGAAATATCTCCAATACTTAATAAATGATGACGCTGCCTATAACAGGTACCATGAGTGGCGCCACAGCTACACAGTAACCAGAAAAACTAACCAAAAGTCTGTTTGTAGTCTTTGTGAAAGCATCAATAACCCTGAATTAATTCAAACTGCCCAGAGTCGCCTCTTTGCAGATGAATGGAATAACCAGAGCAACTGTAGGAACTTGGCAAACAGGAGAGTGTGACTTATTCAACATCGGTTCATGACATTAATATCTTAGAGCTGTTTTTATCGTTGACTGTTTTTGATTTCTAAGTCTAAAATGATTTCTTTGAAAATATGTTGCAAAACATTTGAAATTTTTGAGACAAAATGATTTTAGCAATTATTTTTATTTTGAGACAATGGTTGAAAAAAGGCAATTGGTTAGGAGTAATCTAAAGATGCGTTTGGTTACTATTGCTGACCATATATCTACAATTATACAATCAGCTGTGAATAAACTCTATAATGACTATTACTAGTATCACTGTACTTTGTAATAACTATTACTAGTATCGCTGTACTTTATAATGATTATTACTAGTATCACTGTACTTTGTAATGACTATTACTAGTATCACTGTACTTTATAATGACTATTACTAGTGTCACTGTGCTTTATAATGACTATGACTAGTATCACTGTGCTTTATAATGACTATTACTAGTATCACTGTACTTTATAATGACTATTACTAGTATCACTGTACTAATTTATAATGACTATTACTAGTATCACTGTACTTTATAATGACTATTACTAGAATCACTGTACTTTATAATGACTATTACCAGTATCACTGTACTTTATAATGACTATTACTAGTAACACTGTGTTTTATAATGACTATTGCTACTATCACTGTACTTTATAATATAGGCTGCATTAGCAGCCTATAGGAACAGATTCACGTGCAGCATAAGGTTTATTGAGAGTTGTTTTTCATACTGTATAACAACTCAAAATATGCAGTCTACTGAAATTGCTGCCTTATTTATTACTATGTAAGTTGTCTACTGAAATTGTTGTTTTGAATATGCATACACATATTAGATGTCAATATTGTTGGGGAGAATAATAGAAATCTGCAATTTGTTTTACAGCTAGATGTGTGTAAAATCTAGCAAATATTCTAGATTCATGTGTCTAGATTCATGCGCTCGTCCATACCCGTCTGTATTTGCAGTTGACGATCGCGCACTTCTGCCGCCGAGCCCCCGCCTTGGCTGACCAGTCTTTACCTGCCTAGCAGTTGACAATCGCGCTCTTGCACTCACCTCGCAATCAATCACTTTGCACTCGCAATCAATCGGCCCGCACCCGCCTCGCAACCAATCGCCTCGCACTCGTAATCAATCACCTCGCAATCAATTGCCTAGCACTCAATCGCTTTGCAATCAATCGCTTCGTACTCGCCAAATCATTCATCCAGAAAGCCGCATCTAAATACTCTCGCTGCACTCGGGACAAAAAAGGTCTCCCGCGCATCCCTGAGTGACGCCACGGCCCCAAACCGCTAGTTGCATTACCCGTCAACGGGAACAGATTTATGTACAGCCAGAGGTTTATCGAGAGCTGTCTTTCATACTGTAAAACAACTCCAAATATGCAGTCTACTGAAATTTTTTGCCCTGATCACACTATGCATACACATATGCAGTCATATATGTCAATAAGATTGGGGAGAACAATAGAAATTTGCAATACATTTTACAGCTAGTCTACAATGCATCAGTCTCAGACCACTCAAATTGGTGTTGCCCTATTTGTGTACAGAGAAATGATAATGAAATTGACATTGCTAGGCAAACTGAAGTTTTTCAAATTGACACTATTGAAAATTGTTGCATCTTCTAAAAAGTTATACAAAATAGTTGGCTATCGCAAAATCATAGCTCACCAGTTTTTTGTCTATAGCCTGTGTTGTGACATGGTATATACAAACAGTAATGAGGTTGTGTCGATAAAATTTATACGTATAACAGCACAGACAGTATGATGTCAAGGCAGATACAGCATTAGCGCCTTACAATAATAAAAATCGCGCCAGCATGATAGCCTTTTTATGAGCTACAATAAGGATAACAAATGCATGAAACTATATATATAACCTATACTGAAAAATATGTTAAAAAATGCTGCATGCGGTATAGCAGAACATGAAGAACATAGCATGACATAACAATAACACAATGTTAGTTCAACACAACACTTGCGGATACACAACAATTTTTGTTTTTCTGTCGGGTGTATGAACAAACAGTTTTCGGCTTGTGCCTACTTTTGAGCAGGCGACGTACAGTTGGTCATGGCTAAAGCAGGGTGACAGTAAGTTGATACCGGCTGCTCTCTTTCTTTTCACCATTGCCTATCGCAACCCTCGGAGTACTAGTGCAAGTTCTGTAGTAGTAAGTTACAGTAGGCCTACTCGTAGCTGGAAAAAAAATTAGTAACTCAGCTGCTGAGGGAAATGAACTTGTCCAACTATCACAAACAGTGGCAAATCCAACGTTATTAAGTGGTTGAAGTGTGGCAATTCATAGGCAACACAACATTGAATAAAACAAACTAACCTTTTCGATGTAGAAATTTAGTAGGTAAAACGCAGTAGCAGTACCTGTGCAAGTTCTGTAGTAGCTGTAGTTCTGTAGCACTCGTAGATGGAAAAAAAGCAAAAGTAACTCAGAAGGAAATGAACATGTTTACTATCACAAAGAGTGGCAAATCCAACGTTTTCAACCCTTTCACCGAAGTACACTCATTTATGCATTTTCTATGGTCGACCGCCGTAGACACATTTTTGCGACTTTCCCAGCAATTGCTAGTAACTGAATTTTATTATTCGTTGATAACATAACCAACGATCTTTAGGACTTTTATGGTAGTGACAGTGTTGTCCTAAGATTTCTCTATAAAATTAGCCTAAAGTTTAATATTTTAATTTTGTTTTGGGATTTCCAACTTGAAAGCGAACATTTTTGTGTAAGTTCATCAAAGGCGTCCGAATTAGAAAACAAATAACTACTTATGTTGATGACATTATAGCTTATTCATATTTTTGAAATTACACAGATAATTAAAATAGCAATAGCAGCTCTGACTCTGATGGCGATGAAAGTAATGGTTTTGTAAGAATAAGGAACATTATAGAGGATCGTTTTGCTTTGTAGCTTCACATCGCTTTATCAGTTCACAAAGTATAGATACGATGGATTTTTTGCATAGCAGTGCTTGTTAACATGTTGGCAAAATGAAATATGTAACTAAAACAAACATTCTAGATGGAGTTTGAAATTGAAAAAATATTGTATACATATTAAGCAATATCAGCAAAATGGCTGGCAGAAGGCCGATAGCTAAATGTGTACATGGACGCAAGTGAAAGAGTTATGTAGTGGAGGTGTGGCAATTCATAGACAATACAACATTGAATAAGAAGTACTTACCTTTTTTATGTAGAAATTTAATAGGTGCGAACTGCGTTTTTTCCAGTGACCGCAAGAAACCAACGTTCGCGTGACCTTCTCGGTACACATTGGCAGTAAATATTAATCGCATGTAAATTACTATTCATTAATTTATTTTATTTAATGATTAGTACATTTGTATAGCTGTATAGGCACTTTTGTATAGGCCGCAGAACTCAAGACGGTGCTTTTTAACACGGCAGCAACTTTGCTGTTTCAAACGCACCAGTGTCATTGGGCACCGTAAAGAGTAGCGCTAACCAGAGATCACGTGATTTTTGTGTAAAAACGATGAATATGTTATGTATGAAGGCATGTACTAACCGGAGATTTTCGTTAATGCGCCCTAGATACCTAGTAGCAGGTAATAGTCCAAAAAGTACAGTACTCTATAAGGCGGACACTCAATCATACACACAGACGCACACACGCACACACGCACACACGCACACACGCACACACGCACACACGCACACACGCACACACGCACACACGCATGCAGACAATGATTGCCGTTTATATAGTAGATTACTAGTATCACTGTACAGTGTACCCTCGAGATACGATTACCCTGATATACGATTTTTCACCTTACAAAGTCGAATATTGTGAGATCTTCACCTCGCTATACGAATTTTATTTCACCATACGATTTTGAAAAATAGTTTCGCCCGTGTTAAAATTTGCCTGTCGGTGTGCTCATAACGCATGTCGAAATAAAAAAGACACCGAAATATAGTTTGCCGAATACATTTTCAGAACGTTTAGAAGAGACACGATGATCGACTTCTCTTACGGCGTCATACCGCATGGAAAATTTTGTGTGAAATTCACAAGAGAGAGCAAATATTCATTTGTAGCGTTATAATATACTTTACTGTAAACTTTTAGTCAGCATACGTATACAACTACAAGTATTTATATTTTATTCGTTAGCTATGGAATCTGAGACCGATACAAACGTTACAAAACGAAGGAAAAATTATTTCTATGTCAACAAAGTTGGACTTCGTAAATAAGAAGCAGGCACACGTATTATTAAAATTGTCAAGGAATATGATTGTAGCCAATCAGCATTTGCAATTATTATCAAAACAAAAACGACATTAAAGCAAGCACAGGAAGGAGCTTACGACTGAAGATTCAAAGGAGTTAGAAGGCCGTGCACGCGACCCGCATTCTAAATGAGCAAACATTTAGCAAGGGCGAGGAAGTAGAAGATACAGCAAACCCCACATCGGCAGAAATATTTCAAGTGATTAATTTACTTATGTGGACTGGTATATTAAAATAATGCATGTATAATATTTTATCTCTTGTGTGACATGTTTTTCATATTTTACCATGCGCTGTATTAGTAACGAGAGTAGAGAGTATTCACCTTAGGTCGGGTGCGATGCAGTTCTATCTTCGCACTTAGTATTACGTAAGCCCCCGTCTTTTCCGGTTTTTCCTCGTCCTCGGTTCCCCTCGCCCGATCTTGTATTCGGTTCCGTAACTATACACTACATTTTTCATATTTTATTCATTTTATTTATTTCTTTATGATTTTATGTTATATTTCCTTGTTTAACCATGTCTTTGCAGGTGGGCTTGTTATCTCCTACGTAAATACAATTCATCGTATGTATGTAACTCATATAACTAACTACTCAAGATAGTTGACGCATCCACTTTACTTTTTGAAACTTGTTAAAGCCTTGTCCTCTACGGTATAAATACGTACAAACTTTGTACGTACGGTTACAATGATTCTTGTGCACATTTCATACAAGAAGAAATACTGTAGCACCTTCTCAGGATCTTTCTACAAGAGTTGGCTAGCTAGCAGTTTTTTCTTTTAAACTAGAAATAAATTGGACAGGACTAGACAACTTCTTTTAGCCTGCTAAAAATTCCATTTCATTACGTATTAAATTAATCTTCAAGTGTACAGCAACATAATTAGCATTGATACGTTTTTGCCTCCTCTCTGCTTCATTTGCTATATGTGCCAGCTAGAGTCAAGTTACTCCAAAGGTATGTACGTCCTGTATAGTAAATAAAAGTTCATTTTTCTTGTCGGTAGCCATTAAATGGACAGGCGTGTGAGAGGCCGCTTTCGATAATTGCATCGCTTGGCCTCTCTTATTAAGTCTGGTTAAAAAAAATGTTTCAACCAGACACGCTAAATTTTATAATGAAACTTATGAATGATAAAACTTCGTGATAAACAGTTGAAATTCAGTAAAATAGTTCAAAATACACACTAAAACTCAGTTTAAAATGTAAGTTTTGCAAGCCAAACTTATTCGAAGTAAATTCAATGTTTATGTTATGCGTACATTTTGAAGGTAAGAACTTCTTACCGTACGATCTGCATTTGGTAAACGTAGATTATACGTAATTTTGCATTTTACAGTATTGCAGATTATAATCACTAGGGGCACTTAATACAATGCAGCTACTGTATGTAACTATAGTTACTAAAGTTAACATACTATTTTGTTACTAGTTTTCAATATGTGCAGCATTTTTATAAAATTTTGGACGATTTTTACCTTCTTTTTTTCATTGTATAATTACAATGGTTTCTATACTCGGACATACGATTTTTCCACCATACGATGCCAACCTTGGAACGGATTAACATCGTATCTCGAGGGTGCACTGTACTTTATAATGACTATTACTAGTATCACTGCACTTTATAATGACTATTACTAGTATCACTGTAATTTATAATGACTATTACTAGTATCACTGTAGAGTAGTATTTCTAACTCAAGGTTGGTAACCTTAATCAAGTCTCAGAATTTATAATGAAAAATGATGAGGTTATATCTAACCTAAAAATTACTAGAAAATTATCCATTTCAAAAACTGGTATTTCAATGGATTATATGTTTACTAGCATTAAACTTGGCTTTGCTCACAAATTTTTTTCCATTTTACAGCCTGCAGCATGTGGGTAGTAGAGTTTCAATGTAAATTTCCACCCTGCTGCTATGACAGCAAATCATGAAAATGTTCATTGAGAACAATTGTTCTTCATGCACGAGAAGGTGTGTTTTTGTGTTTCTAATCTGATGTGTGTTTACACTTTTGCAAGCTGACAGAAGGCATGTAGCATAGGTGTGTATGTGGTGTCTGGATAAAATTGGTAGGAAAATGTGGAAAGCCTCTTTCATTTGCGCAGACTGTAGCATGTGTGTACACATACATGCACACGCACAATGACAAATCGGAAGTTACTAATAATTATGATGCATTTTCTGTTCCAACAGTTACATGTATCGATCACTTAGCCTCCTAGTTTAGAAAAATATTTTTGTAAAAAGAGTTAACTATATCATATTTTGTTTACTTTCATCACATGACTATATTAACACTTGAGTTGTAGATAACTACTTTGCCTGCTGATGTGTTGAGTATTGATTTGCTAGTTGCTATAGCTGTGCAGAATCACGCCTAAAGCTAAAAGTTAATCTCAGAATTCTGCGCTTGATTCAGCTCAGAAATCGATTAACGTTTTTCATAATCATGTACTCTGTATATCTTAGTACTTTACTGAACATATACTTGGAAGAAATTTGTCTTCTTTAGGAGTACATCTATATATATATATATATATATATATATATATATATATATATATATATATATATATATATATATATATATATATATATATATATATATATATATATATATGTATATATATATTTGTGGGGAGTGTTTGTATGTTGGCTTCTGCGTTACCCTTTCTATATTTTATGAACTGAGGCTAAAATATCAATAAATTCGGTTAATAAGAACAAAAGTACGAGACTTCATTTTTCTGAATTTGAAGTCATGTGAGGTGATAAATGATAAATATAATAATTACTATGTTAAAATATGAAACATAAATTATCATGCTGTTGACTTGCTAGCATATCGCTTACGCTGTGGATTTTTATCATCACAATTGTTCAAGATCAGTTCTCCTACATCTGAACTTTCCATGCAAGACTGATATACATAATACTCGATCAGTCAACTCTGGAAAAAAACCATTTTATTATTGTTACTACTACTACTACTACTACTACTACTACTACTATTACTACTACTACTACTATTACTACTACCACTAGTACTACTACTACTATTACTGCAACTAATACTTGTTAATATTTTGTTTGAGTTTTATTAGTATGTGCACTTTTAACGATCGCTGTAATGCTATTGAAAAGCAAAGGAACAACAACAGTGCATGCTAAATAATCAAGAAAAAAACAAGAGTAAACAACTCCTTTACAAACAAAAGCTGGGATATGTTACATAAAACATTTCCATCATTGCTATTGTTCGTACTGCTAATACTAATACTATTGCTAATGCTACAATTACCTGTATTGCTACTAATAGTACTAACACTATTGTAAAGTTAAAAAACAAAGCTAATCTTAACCCGTCAAAAATTTTTCTTTTGATTTGAACAGCTGTATGCAATTAATTTCAAGGGTTGGTTACAATATGAAAGACTGCGTTGAACCTGACAAAGAGAAGATAACTACAAAAGAGAAAAGCTTCTGTTGTTTGGTAAGCCTTGAACAAGCGACTAGAGCCAGCAAGCAAGCAAATGAATGCTGGTAAAGCTACAAGATTTAATAATGACAATGAATACCACACAAGAGAGGAAAGGAACAAAAGACCTCAAACCTTTACACAGAACGCTTTGATTTCAAGGACAGACAACAAGCTTTGATATGCCTCCATAAACAACTCAAGATACCCACTTTTTACTCAGTATTTAGGATGCAAGACATAGTGGGTTGTTAACAATAGTCAAGGTGGTCATCATCTTGCTGTATAACGCTTGTTTGATTTTGAGCCAAGACTGATTGCTGCCGAAGTCGTGACATGACCTTGACCTATAATTTACTTTAGACCTGATTGTAAGCAAGTCTATCTGAGGACATATTAGTTGAATTATTTTAAACACACCGCCAGAACTCTATGAATTTATCGCAGACTACATAGAAACAGATTGAACAACAATAAATGGCAGCGTTGGGTTTGATCATAAACAATCGAGATTGAAAAAAGGCTGTTTTAAACACTACAAACAAAGTTAATGGCACCGTAGAAATATACTGGCATTGCTTATGATTAATGGTCAAAATTCTCTTTTGTACAATGGTACAAACATCGTGAGCACACTCTAAAAGATTCACAAGCTGCATGTAGCATTACTAATGACAAAATTTAAAACATACACATACATTGGAAAATTTGCTTTCAAAATAATTAGTAGAGCGTATTGGATTTGTGGAAAATGAATCCTGTTTTAAAACAGTGTTGTATTATGGTAATACTAATCATCGGCCATGCTGCCGTATTAGGTGGACATACTAGATGCAAGCAGCAAGAAAGTGAAGTATTCTCTACTCAGAGTACAACTAAAGACATACAGCAGAGGAGTACAATGGAAACACAAACGAAGAGCTCTTAGGAAATAGTGAGGGCAGAGCGGAGGAAGCTAATACTGAGAATAGATCGGAGTAGATTATTTATATCTTACCAAGCTGTCTTTTCACATTGAACATTTCGAATATCCAATTCAAGAATTATTTTTTCAAAAGAATCATTCAAATTTTTTGGCCATTTTGTATGTTTATTTGCATAAGATAAACATTTAAAGCAAGTTAAGGCAGCGACCATGTTGCTACTTAAGTAAAGATAAAATCGTTTGCTATATATATACATATACATTTATACATATATATATGTATATATTTATATATAAATATATATATATATTATATATATATATATATATATATATATATATATATATATATATATATACATACAACGTTCATTATAAACTACCTTTTTTAATAAACTTTATACACAGCTCTGATTGACTCAATTATTGAGCACTTTACTTTACAGTGTGAACTACATATATTATATATATACTATATAGATACTATATATATATAATGTATATGTGAATAACAAATGATATTATCCTTACTTAAATAACAAAAATGCTAAATTGCCAATAAACATACCTAACTGAAACAAGAAAATCAGAGTTTGATGTTCAGAACATAAGTCACATGGAGTGCTAAATAATAAATAGAACGCTACTTTGATAAAACAATTAACAGAAATTATCAGGCTGTCGAATTGCTGTCATATTCGTTATGACACAGCTAGAACCAGAGCTGATGCAGATTGTTAACATCACTAGTGTTCATGACCGGATCTCCTACATCTGAACCTTCCATACAAGGCTGATATACAGAATGCTCAATCAGTCCACTCTGAAACAAAAACGTTTCACTATCCCAACTTCTACCATTACTACTGCTACTATTATTACTACTGTTATATTACCACTACCACCACTACTACTATTACTACTACCACCACTACTAACATTACTACTACTGTTACCGCCACTTTTACTGCTACTAATCCCGCCACCATTACCACTGCCACTAGCGGTACTACTATCATTTCTACTACAACTGCTTCTACTACTACTAACACTGCTACTACTACTACTACTACTACTACTACTACTACTACTACTACTACTACTACTACTACTACTACTGCTACTACTACTGCTACTACCACTGCCTTTACTACTGCTACTACTACTACCACTACTACTACTACTACTATTGCTTATACTACTGCTTATACTACTGCTAATACTACTGCTAATACTACTGCTAATATGTACTAGTACTACTACTAGTGCTACTGCGACTACTACAGTGTTTACTATTAATACTACTGCTGCTACTACTATTACTACTAGAACAATTTCCAGTACAACTGCTGTTACTACTACTGCTACTACTATTACAATGCAACTACTACTAATGTTAATACTATTACTACTAATAACATTACTACTACTAGTATTGGTCATAGTACAAGTACCACTAGTACTAGTACTACCACTTCTACAGCTATTATTACCCTTACTACAAATCCTAATGTTGGTAGTTCACTTTTGTAGGGAAAGGTTGGACTTACAAAAGTTATCTAAATATATTTAATGCTATATTATTAAATACTATAAAGGACTCAAACACAGCTAAAAAGTTGAAGGATAGCCAACCATATCAAAATATTCATTGCTGGATATACGTGGGGAATGTAATTCGTTAGTAGGTGTGAAACCTCTGTAAATTTGGTAGGTTTTTATTTCATCACTACTCGCAGCTTTGTAATAGAAAGTAAAAAACCTGTTTATTAGGAAGGCAACTACTGATGAAGACCACGACAATGATGACAACGAGGAGGAGGAGAGTGATAGCTGTTTTAATAGTATTAACAGTAAACAAGTAGTTGAAATGAGACTATGGATTGAAAGGAAGTTTAGCACATAGAGTATATATCAATGATTCTAACAGCAGGGTATATTTTAAAGATTCTAACAGTTGAGTATATATCTATGATTGTAACAGTAGAGTATATATATCAATGATTCTAGCAGCAGAGTATATATCAATGATTCTGACAGTAGAGTATGTATCAACTAGACATCTCCCTGTCATACAGCCCATGACTAAAGTGATAATGGAAAAAAGAGTACAGCGGGTTATGAATTGCAATATTAGCAGTCAAATGGCACTGCAGTGCAATAGGATAACTGCGATGGTATACGCTGCGATGGTATACGCTGCGATGGTATACGCTGCGATGGTATACGCTGCGATGGTGTACGGTGCGATGGTATACGCTGCGATGGTATACGCTGCGATGGTATACGCTGCGATGGTATACGCTGCGATGGTATACGCTGCGATGGTATACGCAACGATGGTATACGCTGCGATGGTATACGCAACGATGGTATACGCTGCGATGGTAGCTGCAATGGTATACGCTGCGATGGTATACGCTGTGGTGGTAGCTGCAATGGTAGCTGCAATGGTAGCTGCAATGGTAGCTGCAATGGTAGCTGCAATGGTAGCTGCAATGGTAGCTGCAATGGTAGCTGCAATGGTAGCTGCAATGGTAGCTGCAATGGTAGCTGCAATGGTAGCTGCAATGGTAGCTGCAATGGTAGCTGCAATGGTAGCTGCAATGGTAGCTGCAATGGTAGCTGCAATGGTAGCTGCAATGGTAGCTGCAATGGTAGCTGCAATGGTAGCTGCAATGGTAGCTGCAATGGTAGCTGCAATGGTAGCTGCAATGGTAGCTGCAATGGTAGCTGCAATGGTAGCTGCAATGGTAGCTGCAATGGTAGCTGCAATGGTAGCTGCAATGGTAGCTGCAATGGTAGCTGCAATGGTAGCTGCAATGGTAGCTGCAATGGTAGCTGCAATGGTAGCTGCAATGGTAGCTGCAATGGTAGCTGCAATGGTAGCTGCAATGGTAGCTGCAATGGTAGCTGCAATGGTAGCTGCAATGGTAGCTGCAATGGTAGCTGCAATGGTAGCTGCAATGGTAGCTGCAATGGTAGCTGCAATGGTAGCTGCAATGGTAGCTGCAATGGTAGCTGCAATGGTAGCTGCAATGGTAGCTGCAATGGTAGCTGCAATGGTAGCTGCAATGGTAGCTGCAATGGTAGCTGCAATGGTAGCTGCAATGGTAGCTGCAATGGTAGCTGCAATGGTAGCTGCAATGGTAGCTGCAATGGTAGCTGCAATGGTAGCTGCAATGGTAGCTGCAATGGTAGCTGCAATGGTAGCTGCAATGGTAGCTGAAATGGTAGCTGCAATGGTAGCTGCAATGGTAGCTGCAATGGTAGCTGCAATGGTAGCTGCAATGGTAGCAAAGGTGTTATTATGTACAACAAACAGCAGTTACTGTAATGAAAGGAAAATATTAAAAAGTCAAACATTGATAACTCAATTTTTCTCGAGACCGAGTGGAAGTGTTCGAGTTATCAGAGCACTGCATAAGTCCATGTATTTATTAGTAGATACAGGTTCATATACCCCAGGTGCCCAAATGGAGGCCCACGGGCCTGATCAGGCCTTTCAGCTGTTTTTATTAGGTCCCCAGCTGTAGTATTTTTTTATTGTTTTGCAAATTTTAAGAATTCGTTTGGCAATGCATTATTGTTATTGTATCAGTAGTAATTATTACCGCATTTTTTGGACTATTAACTGCACCGCTATATAGCCTGCATCTGCTTTATTTAAAAAAATGGTAATAAAACAATACATAGGCCACACTTTTTGTATATGCCGCAAAACTTATGACGGTGCTTTAACACGGCAACAACTTTGCTAGTTAAATCGAAACAGTGCCGTTAGGCACTGTTTCGTATTAACCGACGCTTTTTAATCCAGTGCCTAACGGAACAGTACCTTTAGGCAATGTTTCGTTTTTTCTTTTACCACTAGAGGCGCACTCACCGCAAATTCTGGTTAATGCGCCCTGGCGGTGAGAGAAGAAAGCGCAGAATAGCCACAGCCTCTACATCAGCCGCATAGCTCTAAAAATTGGGAAAAAAGTAGCGGCTAATAGTCTGAAAGGTATGGTAGTTATCTGAAATCACCTGACTAGCATTATTTACAATGTTTAGTTTTGCGTTAGTGCGAGGGATTTCTCAGCATAAATTGTTTGATTAGGGAATATCCAACAGTCCCCCTTTTGAGATTGGTTCAACTTCAGTTTTTTACCTACAGGGAATTTCCCAGCTTGCATTTTCAAGATTTCTACTATGACTAATGACTTGAAAAAATAATTGTAAGCAGTCATGGCTCAGAGATTAGCAGACAGATAAAACCAACATTTTAATCCAGACTGGACTACACAATTTTTTTTTATGAAGTAAAAGTGAAACCTATATGTTTGATATGCAATTATTCAGCTGCTATAAATAAGTTAGCAAATGTCAAAAGGCATTACACTCAAAACCATCCTGACTATGACAGAAGATTTCCTTCAGGTACACCTAGGAGGCAGGAACAGCTTGATAGATTAACAAGGCAGACTAATGGACAATTGGCTATGATGAGGGGAGCTACAAGCTTGCAACAAAGAGCAGCTACTGCTGGTTATGAGGTTTGTTATAAAATTGCCAAGGCAATTGCTCCATACAGCCACAGCGAACTGTTCAAAGAATGCGTGGTTTCAGCAGATGTTCAAGTGCTCTACCCTGAAAAGGGTAGAGCACTTGTAGAGTGCTCTACAACCTCTATTCAGCAAGGTGATCAGTCAGTACCGCTATCTAGGAATACGTGTGCACGGCAGATAGAAGTTATTTCCATTCATGTGACTGAAAGTGTCATACATAACTTGAACAGGTGTGAATCATTTTCATTAGCAGTAGATGAGAGTACTGACATAAACGATGTTGCTCAGCTGTGTGTGTTTGTTCGGTATTATCTCAACAAGTTTAGTGAAGACCTTGCAGCAGTTATTCCACTGACAGAACGTATGACTGGAGAAAATTTGTATCAGGCATTCAAGGCTTACATGGACTACCATAAAGGGTCAATGCATAAGATAATTTTTATAGCAACAGATGGCACCCCAGATATGGTGGGTGTCTGTTCTGTTATTTTGTTAATCGCCTGAAAGATAACAATCCTCAGCTGATTGCATTTTATTGTGTCATACCCGAAAGCATTCTCTGTGCACAACTGAAAGATGAATATGAAAGACTTATGCTGGACAAAATGAAACTAATAAACTTTTTCAGCTCAAAATCATCTTTACGGAACCGCCAGCTCAGAAAATTTCTACAGTAGTCTGATTCTCAGTATGATGAAATGTTAGTACACAAAAATGTCAGGTTAGTACCATATTGCTGTCTTCGAATTATATTTGACATACTTATTTTCCTTACATTATGATGAAGTAAAAAAGCACAGCAAAGTTGTGAATATTGTCAGTTATTTTTAGTATACAATGTATTCTAATGTACTTTTGCAGATGGCTGAGTAAGGGTAGAGCTTTGCAAAAAGTATGGACTGTAAGACAGCATATTGAGCAGCTTCTTAGTGAGATTGGAGGAGATGCAGCAGAACGATTTTTAGAGATTCTCAGATCAGAGCATTCACTGAGAGACATAGCTTTTCTGATAGATATTTTGGCTCATCTGAATGACCTAAATTCGAAGTTGCAGAGTGAAAGTCGTAATTTTGTAAAGCTCTGGCAGGCAGTAACATTTTTAAAGACAAACTCTATTGCTTTTACGAGGACATAAACTAAGCGGTTTTCTCTTTGATGTTTATTCAGAGATAGAGCCTTGTTTTGCTGCCTTCGATAGTATCAATGGCATTATTGAGCTTGTTGCATGCCCAATTCAGGCGCATCAGTTTTGGAAAGCCCAAGTTAATAACTTTCCTCATGTTCAGACAAGGTTGGCAGAATTAGAGCTGTGTGATTTAAAGGCAGATATACTGGCTAAAGCTCAATTTGCTTGGCAAACTACAGTATTGTAGGGTTCTGAACGCAACCTGCTGTACAGGAGAAGTATCCTATGCTATGCAATATGGCCGTGCACTTACTTACTTTCTTTGGTACAACCTACTTGTGCGAATCAATGTTTTCAAAGCTGACATTTATAAAAAAAAAATGTAGGTATCGGAGTGTACTGACAGAGGAACATACTCAACAGCTCTTAGCCGTAGCAGTAACCAAAGGTAAACCAGATATTGCAGCCGTAGCTGCAAAGCAAACTCGCTTCCATGTGTCTCATTAACATTACAGATACTTCTTCTGCACAGTAGATTTTGTTGAGAATAAACCTACATATGTTGTTATGTTACACCTTGTTACTTTCATGTTTATGTTCATGTATATATGTTTACTTACTCATTACTTAAAATACACATTCACATACATTTACATATATACAGCTTTATTCATGCCTGGCCCTCCTGATAAGGCCTGGTTACCTGTTTGGCCCTCCAGCAAGAGTATTTGGGCACCCCTAACATATACAAACTATAATATAACTCAAAAGGATGAATGGCTTGTTTCAAATTAACTGCTTCTAATGTAAAGTTCAAAAAGTTTTTATCAGAAAGTATAGAGATTTTCTTATCACTTGAAATTTGTTTGTTGTTTTATGTGATGTGACCCTAGGAGGTTTTCAGATTATAATTGGCAAAACTTGATCGCAGTTGAAACGCTCAGGAGAAAATACATTTTTTAACCAAGATCAATTTTGCCCATTTTTCTTGAAGTTTATGTGAAGGTTACCCCGCTTTTCTTTGCCTTTAAAGGACCATCGCTAAGCGTCTATTTGGTAAAGATCAAATTTCACCAAACCTTTAGAAAATTCGTTGACAAAAATGTTTTGCCAATGATGGTAATAACGAGGCCAGCGAACTACTAAAAGTTAAGGCTTATCTCGATGGCTTGGAATAAAGTGATATTCTAAAGCGATAAGAAGAACCGTCTCGGTAGCCGTTGGGCAAAAACAGTTAGAGTTAACAGAGTTGAGGTCGAGTTATCTGAAGTAATTTATCGTAGGAACTGACCAAACAAAACCGTTCGATTTAACCATGTGTTCGAGCTATCCGAGGGCGAGTTGTTCATGTTTGACCGTATGTTTATATCTCTCCCCTGCAATAGGAGAAATGCAATATAAGAAGTAAAATAGCAAGCTGCTGTGTAATATACACTGTTTGAAAGTTGGTTGTGTTGAATGTAGAATGGTTTTGACAGCGATCTGTAACCGAAAGCAAGCATTAGCATTCACGTGTGTCTGGAAATTTTCTGTAAACTGGAGCAAAATAAAGAAACATTCTTGTCATAAAGGGGCGTTGTAGTTCGGCCCAAACTTTTACATAAGCATTATTTTGACATTTTGCATTTAAATATTTGTATTTTTTTAAACAAAGTTGATCAATTAGAACAATTTTTTTGGCATTTCCAGATGTTGAATTCTTATGTATAGTATTAAGCAAAACTTGGTTTAAACAAATTACTTTGTTAAATCAGTTTGGCATAGAAATATATGAGCTGCTTTGATGTTCCAGAACTACTGGACAAGGTGGATAGATCTGAGCCTATGTACTTGATAAATTTGAGACTGGGTGGAGAATGGTGGCATTGGTTTCCTTTGATTTTGCGTCACTCTCAGTGTTGGTTGTTTACCATTTCCAACCAGGTAATCTGCCTGTTTTTCTTGATAGCCTTAAACCTTAGCTTGTGAATTTACTATCCATTGCAACAATTGTGGGTGACATCAACATAGATCTTAATTGTCTAATTATTTAGAAAACTATTTTTTAAAGCACGAAACACTAAATTATTTTTGTTTTTGCCACACACTCTTATATTTAACCAGATTAGCACAAAACAGAAATAAATGTCTTTAATCATATTATCACAAAACCCATGAAAAAAAAAGTTTCCTGTACAATAGATAAATCTTTTACAAGAGTCCGATTGGTACTTTTACAAGAATCTTGCACAAGTTAAAGATTTGTACTTGCATAAATCTTGCTGTAATTACACCATTTAAATTTTTAGGTTCAACTTGATGTTACAAGTTGAATGAATAATGAAGTTGAAAGATGAACCAACAATTTTTAACAAAAACTTAAAATTTGATTACACATCTCTCTAGTAAAAGCTTTTAAATTGTACTTGGAATAGAATCTACAATAATGGCGGTGTTGGCCAAGGTGTTAATGTTTTCTTTAAAATTGTAACAGATTTAACTGCACAAACACAAACAGCTTTAAGCTCTAGGCTAACTCACAAAACTTCTTTTAAAAAATGAACTTTAATTTGTATAAATTTCAAAAAGAAGTAAACTACACAGGCGCTGCAAATGTGAGTCTTTATATACACAGGTTTTATCTAAACATCATAAATCGGCATTTGTTTTATCTAATCATAAATGATGGAACATCTGTGATGTCCCATCATTTACGCATGTTGTACTTCATAGCTTTGGAACTGCTATTTTGAAAGCAGTAAAGTTTGTATTATCTGAAAGCCCAGAAAATACTGCATCAAATAATTTAAAGAATTTTATAATGGTAGCAAATGTGCATGTGTAGTTGGCACCAAATAACTCCAAATGTCCCATCATTATTTATGAACACGCAATATATATATATAATAAACACCCCCCAAATTATGTTATACCATGGAAATTTTGCAACCAAAATCAAAATTTTATCATGACAAGTATAAAAAATGTAAATGAAATGTAAATGACAAATTGAAATTTTTAAATAGAATTCAGAAACAAGATTTTACAAGTTTTCATCTGGTTTCTACAACCATAGACATAGGAAACACTGAGTACGAGGAAAAGTTACAAAAGAAAATAGCAAAGCAACTCCCAATACCTACAGGCTTATTTTAATACTACCAGTTTTATCAAAATTGATAAAGTTTTAGTAAAAAAAATGCGTACGTAGATGTAAAACTCAAAATTGCTTGTTGATAACCGGTTTGGATTTCATGAAAAAACAATTCGAAAGAAGCTGTTAGTAAAGTGCTCAAAAAACTACGCGATAATTTTGATACTGGCACAACTTACCTATGGCTCATTTTTAAATTTCGCCAGAGCCTTTGATATGATTGACCACATCCTTCTAATTAACAAATTTAAATTTTACAACTTTTTTAATGATGCTGGCGCTTTAATCACAAGCTTAATAAAGTGATAATAAATTTAACTTATTGTTCACAATTTGTAAAAAATTATAACAGATCTTCATCCTAAAACATGTAAAACTGGTGTTCTAGAAGGTTGTATCATGGGCCCACTGTTATTCATTACATTTATTAATGATTTATGAGTTCTGAGTTGTGCTCTATCACTAGCTTACATACTTTTTGCTGATGATACAACTGTTTTTGCTACTGATTTTCACATTTTACAAATAGAGTTAAAGGCAATTGCAAAATGGTATTTAACAGGTTATCTTGTCTTAAATACCGTAAACCATTACTTGTGAATTTTCAAAAAATCTCAAAAACATTTGCTTAATTCACTTGATTTAGTTTTCCCTAACCAAATGCCAGTTGTTGTAGAAGGTCATACACAGCTTTAAGGAATAATGATTGATAAAAACAAATCATTTCAAAGACATATTACAGAGTCAACCGGTATGTTACAATGTGTACTTTTGAAGATGCAGCATGTCAGAAGATACTTTGACACTAAAACAATGATTGACCTGTATTCTACATTTTTCTAAATTCAACCGGTTTTATGGAATATAGTTTTGGGGCCTACACCTTACACATGATTACTAATGCTAATATTACTACTACTATTACTATTAATAATACTATAAATTAATGATGCAAATATATAAAAATTCACAAAGATTCTAAAGCCATTAAAACTTCTCTCGTAATTTCAACAGTTGTATGCATTTGATTTGAGGTATTGGTTACAAAATTAATAAGTCATTGAACCTGGCAAAAAGAAAGTAACTACCAAAAAGAAGAATTCTCATTGCTTGGTAAATCTTGAACATGTGACTAGGCAGGGAATCTCTGTTATCGCTGAAAGACTTGGTAAAAACAATAAATAACACAAAAAAGAGGGGAGGAGTAAAAGAGCTTAAACTGTCCCACAAAATGCTATTGATCTCAAGAAAAAACAACTACAAAATGTAAATAGACTAGATAAATAATCGTCAAGATATCCACTTTTCACCCAGTATTTAAGATAAAAAACAATGAGCTATTTATTGGCAATATTCTAAAATCATCAGCATGCTTGAATACATTGAGAATAAATAGTGTTATGCTTTAAACTCTAGCTTGTCAACCTAATCGCCAGAAATATAATAACTAGAAATTCCCCTGTTATAAAGCCCATGATCAAAGTGATAATGGAAAAAGAAAAGGTACTGCCGGTGAAGAAATGCAACATTAGCAGTCAAATGACACTGCAGTGCAATAGGAGAACTTCAATGGTAGCTGCAATAGTAGCTGTAATGTACTGGGTGTTATTATGTACAACAAACAGCAATAATGAAAAAAAAAGATTACATGTTTATATCTTTCCCTGCAATAGGAGAAATTCAATATTAGAAGTAAAATGGCAAGCTGTTGTGTACTATATATATATATATATATATATATATATATGTATCACCGACATATATATATATACATATATATATATATAAAATTGTTTCCTCACCCCGGATACCCCGTATGGGTGGTAAATTCTGCTCTAACTCGGGTCTCCTACCAGAGACCTTGGTGTTTGAGCACTCGCCTCAAGATTTTAGCTGTTCCCAATAGCGCACTTTTCTGCAACTCACCTGAGTTGATTGCTCTTGGTATTTGGGCAAGCCACATTTTATGCGCCGGTGTTATTGCGCCCAGTGCCCCAATGACTACTGGGATTACAGTTGTTCTTACATTCCAGCATTTTTCAATTTCTTCTCCAAGTGGGAGATATTTTTCCACCTTTTCTTTTTTTTTGCTGGCTATATTGTAGTCATTGGGTACTGCTATATCTATTATAGTAGCCCTTTTGTTCTCCTTGTCTACCACCACTATATCTGGTTGGTTTGCCAGGACATGCTTGTCAGTTTGGATGTAGAAGTCCCAGAGGATCTTAGCCTGGTCATTTTCATTGACCTTACCAGGAGCTTCTCACCAGTGTTGTGGTTTATTAAGGCCATACTCATCACATAGACTTCTATACACAACACTTGCGACATGATTATGCCGCTCAGTGTATGCGTTCCCTGCTAGCTGCTTGCATCCACTGATGATGTGTTGGATGGTCTCAGGTGCATCTTTGCACAATCTGCATCTAGAATCGTCTCTAGTGTGATAGATTTTCGTTTGGAGTTGCCTTGTTGGGAGCACTTGCTCCTGGGCTGCCATGATTAGCGGCTCTGTATTGGCCGTTAGGTTTCCTTTGTTCAGCCACATATATGCCTGGTGAAGATCGCCAACCTTAGATATTTGTTGGGGGTAAGCACCATGAAGAGGTTTCGTGTGCCAGTCAATTTCCTCATCATCAGGGCGAAGGTCCATTGTAAGAGCCGCCGATTGAAATTCAGCTAGCAACTTATCTGAAGTGGCCATGGAGGCTGCATGGGCTTTGATGCTTTGCTCTTCCTTCTTCACTGTCTGCTGTACACTTTTGAGTCCCCTACCGCCATCTTTCCTATCGAGATACAATCTAGTAGTATCAGATTTTTGGTGGAGCGCTCCATGCATGGTCAGCAGTTTACGAGTTGCTATATCTATTTCCTTGATGGCTTCCTCAGTCCACTTTATTATGCCTGCTGGATATCTTATTACTGGCAGTGCATAGGTATTTATTGCCATGAATTGGTTCTTGGCATTGAGCTGGCTCCGTAGGACCTGCCAAAGGCGCTTCTTGTATTCAGTAATGGCTTTGTGACGTACCTCGGCTTCGTGGTTGATGTTGCTTTGCATAATCCCCAAGTACTTGTACTCTTCCTCTATATCTTTGATGGTACCAGTTGGCATTCTTAGGCCATCTGTGAGCATAGAATGGTTTTTCTTAAGAATTAGCCTTCCACATTTCTCAATACCGAAGGTCATTCCGATGTCCTTGCTGTATACCTGGGTGAGGTGTATTAGCGAATCAATGTCCCTTTCTTTGTTAGAGTACAGCTTGATGTCATCCATGTAAAAGAGGTGGTTTATTTTAGTGTCACTCTTAAACTGGTACCCATAGTGAGTCTTTTCCAGCATATTGCTTAGAGGGTTTAGGCATATGCAGAAGAGCAGCGGTGATAAGGAGTCATCTTGATAGATGCCTCGCTTAATTTGTACACTCCACATATATATATATATATATAGAATTATATATATATATATAGAATTATATATATATATAATTCTATATATATATATAGAATTATATATATATATATATATATATATAAACACTAACTGTGCCACCCGGTGTTGCCCTGTAATAGAAGAGTATTTGGACAGAAAATTGATTTGTATTTAACATATTACAACATTTGCCATTCTAACTTTCAAACAACATATCATGAGAAAAGCTTTTTGTCTTATAAACAATGAGAAGTAGTGAGAGTTTTGCTATTAGGCAGTTTAATAATGTGAGCGAGCAGCTTCTCGTGACGCTATGCTATGACCCGCGTCATACGTAAAGCAGTTAGGTATTGCTCTGATATAATGCCCTATATTGGCAGGCTAGCAATTCGATTTCTATAGTCCAGTGGGCTAGGCGTAAGACTTGTGAACGCCTTGGTCCTAGATCAAATCCTTTTCGGGACGGAATATTTGTTTCAAGATTTTAAGATCTACAGCCGGATTTCTGACACACGGACACACAGACTTTGAGAATATATATATATAGACATATAGACATATATATATAGCTGGGAGGCTGTATATCATTGGCCATAGCAACCAATAGCAAGAAGTTGTGATAATTATCTAAATTTCTGTATTTATATCTAAAAGATTATGTTGAATTTAAATATCTAAACAGATTTCTGCTGGTTGTCATAGAAATAGATGTATATTTATAAGAAAATGTAGACCTATCACTTAATTTTGCAGATATTAAAAATGGCTTGGCAGTAGTACCATCAACAAAATCTTTAGAAAAATAATAACCCTAACATATTGCACACCATCGGTCACTACACACATCGATCTTGTAAATTCGAATGATTATTCTTATAATTAAATCTTATAAAATCGAATAATTATTCTTACATTTAAATATTGTAATAATCTTATAAGAATCGTTAGAAAAATATCATCGTCATTTACTTTCACTGCTTTGGACATCAGTTGGAATACCAAAGTACTCATTATAAGTGTCCAAAATTTCAGAGTCTGGTAGAACCGGCAAAAAGAAGCGATTACTTTTCAGTACTTCTACGTTAGTTATATACTGTATTGTTAGAAATCGTTTAAATAGAAAAAGAATCATTAGAAAAATATCATCGTCATTTCTTTTACTTTCACTGCTTTGGACATCAGTTGGAATACCAAAGTACTGATTATAAGTGTTCAAAATTTTAGAGTCCAGTAGAATCAGCAAAAAAAAAAGATTACTTTTCAGTACTTGTACGTTAATTACAGAAACCTTCGGCAATTGGACAATGTCATAGACTGGTAAAATGTGCACGTTTTTTCTCGTGAAATGCGCACGACTTAATGGTTCTACTCTCTGTCGCACAGCCTTATCGGCGTTTCGTTGGCCGGCCTTAATTTTGATTAAAAAAAGCTTGTCAAGTTTTTATTTTGATTTTAGGCCAACTTAATCTGTCTATTTATGTATAATCCAATCAGATGGGTTAGTTTTAGGATCTTGCAGAAACTTTTCAAAGACTTGGTAACATATTTAAATAGGTTTATATGTGTTTTGTATCATTATTATACTTAAACGACTCTACACAAAAATAGTTAAATTTGTTGATGAGATTTCGGTACAAGGGTTTGGTCACGGCCGTTAACGGATAATTTTTCGAGAGTTGTGTGCACATATGCATTTATCATAAATGTGCCAAATAATTGCTTTGCTCGTGTTTGGTCGTGGGATAACGTATGCAACGCGGTTAAGACCGGTGGTCAAACATGAAAGAAAGAAGTGACAGCCTGTTGCAAGTGTCCTAAAGTGAGTTAATATTTTTACAGTATCTACCAGCTAGTTTTACGCATTTAAAACTAGGTACTATGAGCAATGTATCAATAGACAGCAAACTGAGTACCTCTCTGTAAAACCATTTCAGGTTGCCTCCTTGGCTATGGCAGCAGAATTTTTTTACTTCACCGCTGCCGACAGTCGAGACAAGCCTCGTCTTGCCGTATCTCTCCTTGTTTACTAATCGGTCAATACTGGTTGCTGCCAAGGTTGTGCCATACTTTTAACCAATATACTTATTGCAGAACTGGTTACCAGCAAGGCTGAATAAACAAAAGTTAATTGATTCATTTCAAATCTGCAATCAGAGCTTTACGATTTTACCTAAAAGTATTTAGGAACAGAATAAGCAAAAAAGTGTTCTGATTTTATGTTTGAAGCTAATTATTTTATTCTTTTATAAACAACTGACGCTGGCACTCAGTGAACTAGTCATACCATGCTCTAGGCATATATATTAGTAGGTAAGTAAGTAGTTATGTACGTAGGTACTGTCAAATCTCTTCATACATAGTTAACTTGTTTTGATATGTACTTAACATGCTAAAACTGTTCAGCGTCAAAGCAAATAATTCAATGAGATGGCCTTGAATTACTCGCTGTATATCATTTCATTTTCTCTGAAGTATGAATATCTAACAATTACAGATACATGTAGTATTCAAACAAATGCATTTTAAAACTTTGCATAACCATAGAAATGTAAAATAAACAAGTTATTTATTTTAAACTTAATTATTCAAATATTAAAAATCAACACAAAAGGTTTCTATTAATACTTTCTTATAGCTACATAAAAAGGCACGATTATCTGCATCTGTGTGAAGATAGAAATGATGAGAATAAAAACTTACATAACTTTTTCTAACATAAACCCGGTGAAGTCCAAACTAATTCAATTTATAATTAATAACTCAAATATCAACTCTAAATTATTAAAAGCAAAGGCTTGAATAAACAAACTTAAAATTACGTAGGAAAACACAGGTAAGATGCAAGCTAAAAGCTTTGATTTAACTTGATGATAAAATCAGGTCTACTCAATTCTAAACTTAATGATAACTGAATCACTAAATGTAACAGATGGTTAACTGTTTATCAATGTTACTCTGAGGAAACTATTTTCCTTAAAGCCAAAGTGTGTAGGATTAGTACTCTAACTGTGTACTTATGTACTTACTGCTCTATAACACAAGATGGTGTTCGATTGAGTCCAAGTCTGTCTAATATAAAATATCACTTCATAAGTATGTATAATATGTAACAGTGTTTGAGTCACTCACTAATAAATGGTGTTCACTTTTATACAAGACTACAACCTGTACTAATAAATATATGTGTAACATGAATCAAACACAACATATAAAAAAGTAAACAGAAATAAGATAATGTTTATTAAAAAATCAATCTAAAAGCAGTGTTGTAGATGTTTATGTTATTTACATCTGTAATTTCTATTACTGTGGAGGTAGTTACATACATTTAATGGATTTGACTCTGTCAATACTGCATACAGATACAGTTGAAACTTTGAATACAAGTTTAATATCTTATTTGATTGAGCTAACGTATCAATTGATTCATAGGTTGACTTAAATTACAAGTAATTCTACTTAGAAGAACTGAAAAAACTTGAAAAGTTATAAAAATTAATAAGTTTTAAATACTGAATATTTGTGTATACTTCATAAGATAAAAAAAGAATTGTTGTTTTATATAAAATAAAGGTATTATTTAGCTTTCTCATCTTGGTGATAAGTAGCCATGGCCAATGAAGGTAGAGGTAGCTGAAGAAAGCATTTTCTGAAATTTAGAGGTAAAGGTCATTTTAAAAAATAACCCGAACAACAATGACAGTGATGTACTCCTATTGTCGTGACGGACTAAAATGATCTACTTGTATTTGCAAAAGACCAAATAAATTCCTTAAATTTTATTTTTAATTTAAACTTTAATAATCGCCGGATGTTGCAATTGTTCATCTTTTTATCAGTTTCACTCTAGGTAGAATAAGCAAATGATACGCTTCCACAATGACAAGCTTCCCTGAAACAACATCTCCTAAATTTTGGCTCGCGTGACAAACCTAAAATCGGCTAACAAAATTTTAAGGTTTGACTTTTCACAACAAACATTGACTGTATAAATTTATCTGATAAATCCATTATATATAAAAGAAACTAAAATGTAAGCAAAGTAGCCAGTGACAGCGTGCTATGTTGGCTATCAATCAGGCTGCTGATAGGCAGCATGTAGTGTGTGTCATGACCCAATTCCTTGTATAGATAAGCACTAGTACCTTCTTAGTGTAATGTCCCAAGAGAATTCATCTGGTGTGCTTATGATGCACAGCAAATAACTATCTACATAATTATTCTTTAATGACGGAAGGCGGTTCCTTAGCTCAGGTGTTGATGTGTCAGGATAGATAATACGGATAAGATAGTTGTAAGTTTGAATCTAGTACAATGTTTCATCATAACCTCGAACCATAGTTTCGGACAGAGAGATAAACCGATCGACAGGTAGACGAAGTGCTTTTATCATAGCAAAGATTTGAAGAATTGCTTTCACAGGGAAAACTGTATGGGAGTTGTCTACAATGGATCAGCTGTTGAAAAAATTCTGTTTCGCTGTAATACTCTTCATTTGCCTTGCTGTTGTATTACATAGACATACTAACAACTACATGTATAAGGATTTAGTAAAGAACCATCAGCAAAAAGAAAGTGAAATATTCTGTACACCGAGTACAACTGAAGTCATGAGCCAGAGGAGTACAATGGAAACACAGTCGAAGAACTCTGAGGAAATAGTCAGGGCAAAGCAGATGAAGCTAATACTGAGCATAGATCAGAGTGGACGATCGTTGAGCAAGAAGTTGAACTTTGAAGATTGTCAATATTCAAACTGCGTATTCAGACACACTTTGAATAACATCAGCTATGCTCAGCAAGCTGATGTCCTCATCTTTGGTCCTAATTATGAGCAGATAACGCTACAAGTTCCAGCTACAGTACGTCAGCGACAACTCTGGTTTGTTTTCAGCATGGAATCACCAGCCTTCTCTCACAATAGATTCAACAAAGTCATCAACTCATTTAATGGAAGCATGACCTACTCACGAGATTCTATTCCGGCCCACTTTCCTTATGGCTTTATGAAACAAAAAGCTGAGAGTACTTCGAAGGATGTTGTTGACTACGCTAAACATAAGACAAAAGGGGCGTATGCTTACGTCTCCAACTGTGACTCTCATCAGTATAACAGACTAGAGGCTATGAGACATCTTTTAATATATGTAAATGGAGACATATTCGGAAGCTGCACTAATCAACAGCCATGTCCAAGAAAAGGTGATATTACATGTGAAGTGAAGGTGCACTCCCAATACCGGTTTCACTTAGCGTTTGAGAACTCTTTATGCAAAGATTATATAACAGAAAAGTTTTGGAAGACTTTAGAAAACAAAGGTTATTTTGTTCCTGTAGCTCTCGGTGGTTTATCAATTGAAGAGTATACTGATGTTGCACCTCCTAATTCATTTATTCATGCCTACAACTTCTCATCAATGGAGGCTTTAGGGAAATACCTCCAACATCTAATGAATGATGATGCTGCCTATAACAGGTACCATGAGTGGCGCCACAACTACACAGTAACTAGAGAAACCAACAAAAAGTCTGTTTGTAGTCTTTGTAAAAGTATCAATCATCTTGAGTCACTTCAAACTGCCCAGAGTCACCTCTTTGCAGATGAGTGGAATGATCAGAGCAACTGTAGGAACTTGGCAAACAAGAGTGTGTGACTTATTCAGCATCCATTTATGATAGTAATATTATTTTATGTGTATATCTCTTTGAATAGTCTTTTAGGTTTTATCGCGTTCATCAATTTTGTACCTTTGTTTGTGCATGTTGTATGTTTGTTTGTGTATGTTGTACGTTTGTTTGTGTATGTTGTATGTTTGTTTGTGTATGTTGTACGTTTAAAACATGTAAAGCATGCTAAGGCAGTGGCAACTTTTATCTTTCTTTATACTAAGCCTAATGCTAACTTGGTTTTTATTTTTCAGCTTTTTAATTTTCTTTTTCCGGTTTCTATGGATGTCATTAGCAACTGTAATGTCCAAACATGTAATGGCAAGAGTATATTTTTAGCAACTTCAAACATGAACTCACAGAAGCTTGTAATGACATGTTTGAGAATGAATAGCATGATAACATTATTATTGTTGTACTGAAAGGTCAAAAAAATCAATGCTATCAACACATACCTATTCTGAAACATTTATAGGCTGCGTGTAGCGTCCCTATTGACAGAATGCCTTAGGCCTACATAGATACACATTTAAAGAGTTGTTTTCAAAGTAGCTATTAGAGCGTATTGGAATTGTAGAGAATGAATCCTCTTTCTAAAAAGTCCATTATCGCTGTAATACTCTTTATTTGCCTTGCCAAATCGTTCTTGCCATTGACTACGCAATTTATGTTAATACTTTGAAATACTCGCAGATTTTTGGGTAAATTTTTACAAGATTGGTTCTATTGATGGATAATTTTTACAAATTTGGTATTAGAAGCTTTTGTCCATAAACTATGACTATTCAGTAACAAAAGAAAAGCTTAGCACCCAAAATGTCTCATAATGTGTATGAGTTGATTATATCATTTTTTATATGCTTGCATAATTACTTGAGTGATACAGCCCTGATAATGCTGGCGTAAAAGAGCATTGTCACTTTTAATTATGCAAAATGCTAATATACTATTACTGTGTCATTGATCTGGTTGATAGTATCTAGTAATATGTTTCCAGCTGTTCCGACATGCCTCACAAATTTCACCCAATGATTCTTATGGAACATAATGATTGCACAGTCACACCTCAACATACGAGCCTAATGAGTTCAAGGACTAATTTCGTATGTTTGTTTTCTCATGTTTATAATCAAATTTTCTTATGTAAAACATCTAAACACGAATTAATTTGTTCACTTCTTTTGAAAAAACACCTCGAATCAGGATATCACAATAGAAAGTGTGTTTTTATTTGCTAGAAATTTAAAAAAATTGTTTTTAGTTTAGTAGTTTTAATACCTATCTAATGGTTATGTTCTGCAATCAAATGTAACATTACTATGTACAGTATTGTATGGAGTTCTTACTTTTGAGACAGACAGTAGCAGCTAATGGCGATGAAAGAGGTGGCATCAAGTTCAATATGCTACACTTTTATGACACTACGCAACGTAAGCATTAAACTTAATTTAAATGAACTTAGCTTATTATACACACACTTGAAAATAAGTTTTACTTTTACTTTACACCAAACCTAATTCCAACTTGATTTTCCTTTTCAGCTTTTTACTTTTGTTTTTCCGGTTTGGTTCTTTTTGCCTTGCTGTTTGACTCTTTTTCATGTTCATTTTTAGCTGACCTTTTTAAAACTTTTTCTATTTAATCTAACAAGAAAGATTAAGCCCTGCTGCTCTTGTGAGCAGACTCTTTCATACTAAATCACATAGCGGCCACGTCGAAAGTCATCTCGTACGCTCGTAACGCAAACTTGTCTCCCATGTCAAAACAGATGTATGCTTTGAATTTTTTTCGTATCTCAAATTTCTTGGATGTTGGAACACTCACATGTCGGAGTATGACTGTACTCTATTTAATTTACTTTCTTTCAGAACTGATACTGATATGATGTTTTAACACACCAACTATTCATTGGCCGAGTCGGGTGAATCATCTTTGAAAACACCCAGAAAGTAGATATCTACGTAGACTTTTTTCTCAGGCTATGGCAGCATATCATCAATCAATTCATTTAGCATTTAGAAACAGTGCCTCAATACTTTTCATACATAAAGAGAAAGACCATAGACTTGGATGAATAGATCTCAAATAATTTGCAAGAGTGTTAAAGATTCAACATCTTGTCTCTCATGCAATTTGATTCACCTTGACAAAAGAAAGCTAAAGATCATGAAACTGTAGAAGTCAGCCCATTTTTGAGAATAAACCAGCCAGTACCTAGAGATGTTGTTAGCCCTATGATTGTAACTCATACCACTCCTAAAGGTCTCGCTACTCCTATATTTACTTCTGGCCATCCCTCAGTTGATAAAGCTTTGTCACCAGGCCTTATTGACTTGTCTAACAATGACTCTGTGAATAGTGGGCAAATAAAATGGTGATTTTATAAAAATGAGGATGGGATCATACTCATCGGTGAAAATTAAAAATTGTGAAACTTATTTTATAAACAGTTAACAAGGTATTGCCCTCTCAAGTAGTAAGGGCGATATTTCATTTCAAATTCAACATTTTCTAACTGGGAACATTTTTAAGCTTGTTTGTTTCATCTACTTATTTAATAGTTTTTAACAGTGAAGCAGCAGAATTTTTTGTAAACGATAGACTCTCTGTATTATTGTTGAGTGAGATGTTGAACTTTGAAGATTGTCAATCTGTTTAAACTGTGTATTCAGACACAGTTTGAATAACATCAGTTATACACAGCAAGCTGATGTCCTCATCTTTGGTCCTAATTATGAGCAAATTACTCTGCAAGTTCCAGCTACAGTATGGCAGCGACAACTCTGGTTTGTTTTCAGCATGGAACCACCAGCCTTTTCTCACAACAGACTCAAAGTCATCAACTCGTTTAAAGCACATCAATTATATCAGTACTGTTTCAGCTTATTTAGGTTCTTCAATATCTTGGCTTTCAAATGAGCCATTGTTTGACATGGTGAGACAGACATTGGTTGGTGTTTATAGGATTCTCCCAGAGCTCTACCACAGAAATGTTCAATGGTATAGGCTTGAAAATTGTGATGTCACAGTTTTCGAGCCTATACCTCGTGACGTACCTGAGTGACGTCATAACTTTCATATTTAGTGTTGTGTGCTCTTACCGCTTATTTTATTGCTTACCGCTTATATTTGTCAACTACGATAATGACGCTAGTGGCAGGCAAAGGTAGGACAACTCCGGAGAACCGATGAAAATGACAAAGGAATCAAGGTCATTAGCTCTCCATGTACAGATTATTTCTATGATAAATAACTCAGATTTCAAGCATACTATGTTTTCCCCGATGATAATATGCACTAGCCCTCTCTTTTTATTGTAATGTTGAGGGGCACGACTAAGACTAATTAATTTCAAGCATTGCGTAATCCCGCACAAGTGCAATTAACATATAGTCCTAAAGCCACGGCAGAGCCATTGAGTTTAATGGCTCAATTACACTCAATGGATCTGGGCCACGCCACTGCAGGTCACAATTTAATCGATGTGATTTCATTACCTTTATCAGCGGACAGTATACTTATTGAAGCATATAATTAATTAACCTAGAGCATGTGTTTGTATTGGTCGGGGGGGGGGGGGGGGGGGGGGGGGGGCTAGCGCAATCCCTGGGCATTGTTGATTATCTAGAATCCTAGTTTATTATTAGCTCTTTCTAGGTTTAGCAGCACGGGAATCATTAAGAGCAGCACCTTGAGGCAGAAGATGTTTTAGGAATCACTCTGACGAATGTTTATGATTGGCCCATTTGTGGCGGGTGGTATTAAAGACAACAATTGTTCACATAGTGAGTGATATACAATGTATGTAATTACTATTGGTGGGTTGTAGTTAGTTATACTGCCTATACGATACTATTATTATGTGCGGGGGGGGGGGGGGGTGGGGGGGGAAATGGAGAGAAAGTTCGGTTCACTAATCCATTAAGTTCAGCAAGGTTCACTAAGTTCGTTAATCTTTTAAAACTCAATGGAAGCCAATTACAGTAGATGTAAGTATCAGCCAATGCAACAGCGACCAATCACACAGGGTTTAACAGCACTGATTGTCACAGAAAAGAACAGCCTCAAAGGCAGCGAAGGGGATCGACGACCTAAGGCTAAATAATGATAATGACATCACATTGTTGGAACCGCAACCAAGTGTTTTTTTTATTGCAGGACATACTTTTTACACTCTGTTTTTCATAGTTCTATTATTTGTGTTTATTGAATATAGGCTCATTTGAAAGCCAAGACTCTGATGTATTGAAATATATGATAAAAAATTATATAATTTATGTGCTTTAATGAAAGCATGACCTACTCACCAGATGCTACTCCTTCCTTTGTAACATTATTTTATGGGTGTATATCTCTTTGAGCTTTCTTTTCGCATAAAACATCTTAAATGTCAAGGTCAAAAATTAGTTCTTTAGAAATAATTTGCACATTTTTTGGCAATTTTGTAGGTTTGCTTTTATAAGATATACATTAAACAGGTTAAGGCAGCAACCATGTTGTTATTCAAGTGAGGATAATATTATTTGTTATATATATATATATATATATATATATATATATATATATATATATATATATATATATATATATATATATATATATATATATACTTATATAAAATTTATTCATGTAAAACCTTAGATAAAAAACAACTTCATTATTATTAGTTTCATGTCTGTTACATGCCTGAAAGATGATATGTGGCCAGGCACCAGGACAAGGACACCAGGACACGCACCAGGACCAGGCACCAGGACAAGGACACCAGGACCAGCAATCTGCCACAGAGCTTTGTAACTACATCTGGCAGCTAAGAGGCCTGAACACACCGTATACAATTAAATGGAAAATCGTCCAACACGCAAGGCCATACGACCCAGCCACCAAGCGTTGTAACCTGTGCATATCAGAAAAGTACATCATCCTCACAAAACCAGAAATGAGCTCACTCAACAAGCGTGACGAGCTAGCTTCCACATGCCGACATACACACTACGACATGCAATTACATAGCTATCAGTCATTATGGTAATTACACCTCTCTTACATATATAACTCAGTCGGACCAAAACAATTTTATCTGATGATTGTCTGCGTAACAGACATGAAACTAATAGTAATGAAGTTGTTTTTTATCTAAGGTTTTACATGAATAAATTTTATATTTGAGCTCTGATCACTCATTGAGCACTATTTGGCAGCTTTAACACACTACATTGGAATATATATATATATATATATATATATATATATATATATATATATATATATATATATATATATATATATATATAAAAAATTGTTTCCTCACCCCGGATACCCCGTATGGGTGGTAAATTCTGCTCTAACTCGGGTCTCCTACCAGAGACCTGGGAGTTTGAGCACTCGCCTCAAGATCTTAGCTGTTCCCAATAGCGCACTTTTCTGCAACTCACCTGAGTTGATTGTTGTTGGTATTTGGGCAAGCCACATTTTATGCGCCGGTGTTATTGCGCCCAGTGCCCCAATGACTACTGGGATTACAGTTGTTCTTACATTCCAGCATTTTTCAATTTCTTCTCCAAGAGGGAGATATTTCTCTACCTTTTCTTTTTCTTTGCTGGCTATATTGTAGTCATTGGGTACTGCTATATCTATTATAGTAGCCCTCTTGTTTTCCTTGTCTACCACCACTATATCTGGTTGGTTTGCTAGGACATGCTTGTCAGTTTGGATGTAGAAGTCCCCGAGGATCTTAGCGCGGTCATTTTCATTCACCTTACCAGGAGCTTCCCACCAGTGTTGTGGTTTATTAAGGCCATACTCATCACATAGACTTCTATACACAATACCTGCGACTGCGACATGATTATGCCGCTCAGTGTATGCGTTCCCTGCTAGCTGCCTGCATCCACTGATGATGTGTTGGATGGTCTCAGGTGCATCTTTGCACAGTCTGCATCTAGGATCGTCTCTAGTGTGATAGATTTTCGTTTGGAGTTGCCTTGTTGGGAGCACTTGCTCCTGGGCTGCCATGATTAGCGACTCTGTATTGGCCGTTAGGTTTCCTTTGTTCAGCCACATATATGTCTGGTGAAGATCGCCAACCTTAGATATTTGTTGGTGGTAAGCACCATGAAGAGGTGCTTACATATATATATATATATATATATATATATATATATCGCATACACTGAGCGGCACAATCATGTTGCAGGTGTTGTATATAGAAGTCTATGTGATGAGTATGGCTTTAATAAACCACAACACTGGTAGGAAGCTCCTGGTAAAGTCGATGAAAATGACCGCGCTAAGATCCTCTTGAACTCGTACATCCGGACTGACAAGTATGTCCTAGCAAACCAACCAGATATAGTGGTGGTGGACAAGGAAAACAAAAGGGCTACTATAATAGATATAGCAGTACCCAATGACTACAATATAACCAGCAAAGAAAAAGAAAAGGTAGAGAAATATCTCCCTCTTGGAGAAGAGATTGAAAAATGCTGAGATGTAAGAACAACTGTAATTCCTAAAGGCATTGGGGCACTGGGCGCAATAACACAGGCGCATGAAATGTGGCTTGCCCAGATACCGACAGCAATCAACTCAGGTGAGTTGCAGAAAACTGTGCTATTGGGAACAGCTATGATCTTGAGGCGATTGCTCAAACTCCCAAGTATCTGGTACCCGAGTTAGAGCAAAAATTACCCCCCATATGGGTTAACCTGGGTGAGGAAACAATGTTTTATATAGCAAATGGTATATACAATATATATAGTGAATGATATTATTCTTACCTGATCCTTATCCTTACAATACTGGTAAATCATCAATAAACATACCTAATTGAAACAAATATTCCAGACTTTATTTTTCCAACATAAGTCACATGGAGTGCTAAATAATCACTACAATGCTACTATGATAAAATAACTAACATCAATTATCATGCGGTCGACTTGCTTTCATTTTTGTTACTACGTGGCCACAACCAGAGCTGATGCAGATTACTAGTATCACAATCTTTCATGACCAGTTCTCCTACATCTGAACCTTCCATACAAGACTGATATACAGAATGCTCAATCAGTCCACTCTGAAACAGAAACATATCACTATTACTACTACTTATACTAATACTACTATTACTGCTATTATTACTAGTACTACTACTATCACTACTACTATTATCACCACTCTTACTGCTAGTAATGACACTACCATTACCGCCGCTACTGCGGCCGCTACTGCGGCCGCTACTGCTGCAGCCACCACTTCTGGTACTGCTGCACCTGCCATTACCACTACTGCTACCACTGCCAACACCGCTACTACATACTACCGATACTACTATCATTACTACTACCACTACTACTACTACCACTGCCGTTATTACTGCTTCTACCACTACATACTACTACTACTACCGCTGCTACTAATACTGATGTTACCACTGCTACTACCACTGCTTCTACTACTGCTGCTACCTCTGTTACTATAACTGCTACTACTACTACTAATACTACTGCTAATACTTCTGGTAATACTAGTACTAGCTATAGGTGCTGCTGGTGCTACAACTATTACTACTACAACTACTGTTACTACTACTGCTAGTACTATTACTACTCCTACTACTACTAATGTTACTACTATTATGACTAATAATATTACCTCACTGGTAACATTACCTGCTAATAATACTACTAGTACCACTAGTACCACTAGTACTAGTAATAGTGCTAGTACTATTACCACTAGTACTAGTAATACCTTTTCTACTGATATCACTACTTATACTACAGATCCTAATGTTCGTAGTTCACTTTCCTAGAGAGATGTATTTACAAGTGTTATCTACATAGATTATATTGCTATATTATTAAATACTGTAAAGAATTCAGACACAGCTAAAGAGTTGAAGGATAGCCAACCATATCCAAATATTAATAGCCGGATATACGAGGGGGTGTAATTGATTAGTAGCCAAGAAACATCTGTAAATTTGGTGAGTTTTTGCTTAATCACCACCTGCAGCTTTGTAACGGCACACAAGAACTTATGTATCTGATAAACTCGAGATGTGTTGCAGGATGGTGGTGTTGGTTTTCTTTGGTGATGCGTCAGTTTCAGTGTTGGCTGTTCACCATTTCTCACCAGGTAATCTGTCAGGTTTTTTTGATAGCCTTGATAGCCGATGCTTGTTTATGAATTTACCGTTCAACAAAACATTTGTTGGTAACATCAACATAGATCTTAATCATCTAATTATTTAGACAACTAGTCTCTAAAATACGAAACACTAATTTCTTTTTGTCTTTACAACAGATTTTTATATTCAACCAGATTAGGCCAAAACAAAGAGGATCTTTTGGACCATATTATCACAAACCCTATAGAAAAGAAACTTTTTTTTACAAATGATAAATCTTTTACAAAAAATCAGATTTGTATTTTTACAAGAATCTTGTGCAAGTGAAAGATTTGTATTTGCACAAATCTTGTTTTAGTTACATCAATTGAATTTTTAAGTTTAACTTGCAGTTACCAATTTTTAATAACAACTTAAAATTTTATTATATGGCTTTCAGGCAAAAGCTTTTAAATTGTACTTGGAATTTAGTTTACAATAATAGTGATGTTAACTAAGGTTTTAATGTTTTCCTCAAAAGTGTAACAGATTTAACAGCATAAATACAAACAGCTTCAAGTTCTAAGCAAACTCATAAAACTTCAATTAAAAAATGAACTGTAGATTGTTTAAACTAGTTTTAAAAAGAAGTAAACTACACAGGCACTGCAAATGTGAGCCTTTAAATACACAGGTTTTATCTAAATATCATAGATATAAAAATTATGTTACTTTGAGAGTTTTGCAAACAAAAATCTAAGTTTTACCGTGACAAGTATGAAAAATGTAAATTAAATGTAAAGGACAAATGGAAATTCTAAAAAAAATTCATAAACAAGATTTTACAAGTTCCAATATAGTTCCTACAACCATAGACGTAGGAAACACTGAGTAAGAGAAAGAGTTTTAAAACTAGGTACTATAATATGAGCACTGTATTAGTAGACAGAAAACTGAGTACCTCTCTGTAAAACCATTTCTGGTTGCCTCCTTGGCTATGGCAGCGGAATTTTCTCACTTCACCACTGCCAGCATAGTCAAGACAAGCCTCATCTTGCCGTATCTCTCCTTGTTTACTCATCAGCCAATGCTGACTGCTGCCAAGGTCGTGACATGACCATAAACCAATAGGCCTATTGTAGACCTTGTTACCAGCAAGGCTGTCTAAGCAGAAGTTAGTTGAATTATTTCGAACCTGCAAGGAATATAAAATTCTATTTAAGATTATTTTGGAACAGAATTAACAAAAAGTTGTAATATTGTATTTGATGCTAACTATAATTGTATTTTGTATCATAACCAATTGAGGATTGCGAGAGAGAAGCAAATGAATCATCCTAAGATGCTCCAGTTATGTAAATTAGTATATAGGTAAGTAACTATGTACATAGGTCCTGTCAAACCTCTACATACAAAGGTAAATTGTTTGAATATTTACTTAACATATCAAAACTGTTGAACGTCGAAGCAATTCTATGACAGTATATTGTATATCATTGCTTTCATTTTGAAGACCAAAGACCTTAAAATTACAGATAACATTCAAATAAGGGCTTTACATAAAAAAGTTTTTTTAAATAACTGTAAAAAGAACACATTATTTATTACAAATTTAGTTAATCAAATATTAATCATTAAGAAATAAGTTTATATTAATACCTTATCGTAAAACATAAAAAAGGCATTGTAATTTATAGGTTTGGTGGTGAAAACACCTATAATTAAAAGTGACATAACTTGCTCTAGGATAAACTCAGTGAAGCCTAAACTAATTGAACATATACATTTTTGTATATTTATATTTTTTATTTTTATATTCTATTTTAAATTTTAATTAAATAATTTAAATGCCATATGTTGAAACTACTTTGGCTATACTATACTCAAGTTACATAAAGTTTTAAGTGATTGTGAGCAGAGGTTGAGCTATGACTAAAGAAGTAAGATCAAATATAGTTTATAAACAACCGAGGCGCAACTTAGGATCACCGCAATATGTTAATCTTGTGAGTTTAAATAGAAAATTGATACAAATAATTGCCTTGAAATTTAAAACAAATCCCAACATATGATGACCAAATTTGTCAAAAACCTACAAATTTGCTACTCAGAAGATATAAATTGCCACTTTTTTATCGAACTCTTCATCAATTATCTTTTCTCTGTAATCATGTGTTTGTCTATACTTACGTTTATGTTAGCATAAGTATAGAAAAACACATTAATTTGTTGCTTACAGATAATAAGGTTGGGTTACAAGAATTCTAGTAAAGTAGCAATTACAAAGTCAACCTGAAAATGTTTTTATATATAATATTATACCTGTATTTGAAACAATCTATTTTACAATGAAGTCCCACTACTCATTGTAGTTCTCCACAATTGTTTGGAGCATCTCGTGCAAGGTTATAATGAATAAAGTAAAAAGAAGAGGTTTCCGAAAACATACTTGACCAGTGTGAGTCGCTTGCGCTGGTATGAACCGCTCAGGATATACATTCTTTAAATACCAGTCAAATGATTTACACTTCAATCTCTCCCTTAGCTTGATTCTGGAAGATATGTCTCCATAGTTACCCTGTAATATGATAAAATGGTCACAGGCTTTGCATACCGAGTTGTTGCTTCATTACAGCCACAGTATAGTTTGGTTAAGTTTTACTGCTTTTAATGCCTTTTGTTCTGTTTATTCACATAAGATTTTTTGGCTTGTGTTTATCTAAGAAATTGAGAAAGGATTATGGTACATTGAATTATAGTACATTATATAATATTATACACATGTATATATCTATTATATTAGATTATAAATCAGCTAATGAAGTTATTTGTTGCATACTTGTAGGATTGTTAGATGGTTTTACAGAATATGTGACAACTAGCTTTACCATTGGTGTATGACTAGTGACCTAAGTGTATGATAAGTGACCTTAGTGTATAATAAGTGACCTTAGTGTATGATAAGTGACCTTAGTGTATGACTAGTTACCTTAGTGTATGATAAGTGACCTTAGTGTATGACTAGTGACCTTAGTGTATGACTAGTGACCTTCGTGTATGATAATGTGACCTTAGTGTATGATAACTGACCTTAGTGTATGAATAGTTACCTTAGTGTATGACTAGTTACCTCAGTGTATGATAAGTGGCTTTAGTGTATGATAAGTGACCTTAGTGTATGATAAGTGACCTTAGTTTATGACAAGTGACCTTAGTGTATGACTAGTTACCTTAGTGTATGATAAGTGACCTTAGTGTATGACTAGTGACCTTAGTGTATGACTAGTGACCTTAGTGTATGATAAGTGACCTTGGTGTATGACTAGTGACCTTAGTGTATGACTAGTTACCTTAGTGTATGACTAGTGACCTTAGTGAATTATAAGTGACGTTAGTGTATGACTAGTTACCATAGTGTATGATAAGTGACCTTAGTGTATGATAAGTGACCTTAGCATGTGATACACTACATTTTTCGCTGAAATGATAAGTCACATTTGTGAATAGTAAGTCGTGCTAATGAAACGTAGATCACCTTACTAAAATATGACCTACTTTACTTAATGGTAGCAAAATGGATATTCAAGTAAAAAAACTATTGCTTTGTATCTCATTTAAGATGTTATGAAAACAACTGGGACTAACAAGGGAACTAGAAACTGTGTTGAAACACCTGATTGGTTCAATTCTAATAGTTCTGATTAATTGAATATTTTTATTTTTTTGCATTGTTGCTAAGCAGAAAGTTTGCAAGTTTGTTGGTTCCGTTCTGAAGTTTTTGTGTTTTTTTAATTCCTGATTTTTCTTTTAAGTTTTTTTATCATTTAGTACGTAACGAAAAACATTATTTGGTTGATGATTAATAACCTCAATAAAATCTTATACATACATGAAAGTTTCTGCAAGAACTCAGTCACCACATTTTTGTAGTTTTGTTGCTATTTGACAGTTACAATCTTTGCTATAATAAGAGCAGTGTCCATGTCTGTCTGGTGAAGTCACACTAAAAACGTTAGGAAAAAAATTGCCTTCTCTGATAATTGAACTCAGGTACTCTGTTTATAGGGCGTTAACCACTACACCACCCGGCCGCCTTGACTGTTAAATAATTACGCACATACTTATTACTCATTAGGATCTTTCACGGTGGACGAGACTGTCAAGGGTACTAGTGAACATTAAACTTTGACAATTAAAATGAACAATAAAACTTGGCTAGTTAAACACCCAGCACTGCATCGGTAATAAAAAGGTTGCTGTATAAACACTTATTTTTAATCTTTAATGCAATCATGATCCTTAAGCATGCTAGTTGAAGCGTGCTATTTTATATCCAATTGACATTGAAGATTCACAGCTGCATAAGTATGTGCACAAATAATCCATAGTAATGCCGGCTGGATGCATAGTGTAATGAATAGTACGATTGTCTGCAAAACTTGGTGTTGAAAGTTCAATTCCACTGCGAAGCAAATATTTTGTTCCTATAACTTTATTTTTATAACTGGACACGTGAATGAGAGACTAACAAACAACAAACATAGATTCATATATATATAAATGATGGCAATAGATACTTTGAAGAGTCACTTACTAGGTTGTTATTTAGTCTCTTGTAATAAAGATACTTGTACTCATCCATCCAGACCTCAGCTAATCTTATGCTGTTCTTTATTACTATATCCGCTGCCATGTTAAGCTCATATGGGATACGTTTTCTAAAATCAGCAGCACAGAGTAAGAAACACTGTTTTGGGTATAAATAAATGTTTAAACAGCTCATTTTACAAACCATGTAATAAGTAGACGTTCGGTAAGTTTTGGTGACATGTGCTAAGTTAATAATAAACTAAAACAACAGTAGCTTTAGGTTTACAATTTAAGTCTAAATAAAATATAAATATATATTTGTGTAAATAGGAGTAAGGAAACATTTCTTTTCTTAACATTTTACTCACGTTTTTTATTTAGGTATGCAAATGCAAATTTACCAAAAACTGGTAGATTTCATAAAAATGGATTACAGCAAGAAATAACTGTTTGAAGGGATAAGCAATTAACTACATTATTTCGAAATGTACACTTAACAAAGCGTCATCAATATTTTGGTTTTATGACTTATCTGTCTGAGCGCAAACATCTGTTATATTGTTTTATGCCTGTAGATGTGTGAGTAATTCTTTCATCTGTAAATAGTTCCAACTTGGTTCCAAAATGATTTGAAATTATAAATATCTGCCAGGCCTTTTATCTCAAACATGAACCAAAATAAATAGACAACTATGACCATGACATATGTATGAATACTAACATTGTAGATAGATAAAATTTGAAAAAATGGCCAAAAAGAATAAGGCGCAATTATAGAACTTGAATACACACGAGTATCACTGAGTTAATATGCTGGTTAATTAAATAAAACCTGATCTCACCTGAAAATATGACCAACACGTGAACAAGGAATGATTTCTAGGGTACCTCCACACATCCATATTCTAAATGATATCTCTAGATTCTCTCCACCCCAAATGTCCATCCCTGCATCATAAGTACCCAGCTCTACAAAGTAATCCTTGCTGATGGAGAAGAGGCCTCCAATCATTGTAGGGGAATGGACTGGTGCTACCTAGGACACAGAGATAATGACCAAACATAGAAACATATATGTCTGGTTGGAAACTTCAAAAGCTTCCTCCCTTGTAGAGCAGTTATATTTTTCTTTTCGTTAATAAGTTGATTTCTCAATTTTTACCCATGAGGTCTCAAACAATCCTCTGTATATACTTGCCAGTTTTCTAAATGTGGTATGTTTCTTTACATTTGGAAGGAAGTCACAATGTTTTTTCTAGTTCTCTGTAGTAGCTAATACCAATCAAAGTTGTAACTATTTTACATTTCTGTTTTAAGTTTGCAACTGGTTTTGTAAGAAATGCTATTTTATGTTAGATTTAGCATCTGAGTTTGCCCTGAGTACCTTTGATCTAAGCCCAAGATTGTAGCCAATGTGATATACCATCATACGTATGTAGTGACAACATGTATACTAACATACGCTGAAACAGTATAATGTACATTAGTATAGTCATTAGATATAACAAAGACTGGTACTGAAAGCAACAACCAAACTTGCACCCACTAATCATAATAAAGTTGTAACTAACTCCTGCCTGAGTGTAAAATAGTACGCATATGAAAAATTGCAATTTCAATTACTCAGTTTTAGCTAGTTCTACTTCTTTAAGCAATAACTATATTATTGTTGGTCATTGTCCATCTGTCTCTTTTTTATGTCACAAAAGCTATCTTTATTCTCTAATTTGCATAATTATTGTAATAAGCTGAATGTCAGAGGTTTGAGCCCACATTTGAGCCCCATATTGGCCATAATATTAGTCATCCCATTAATTGTGTATACATAGTTTTGTGATTGCATAAAAACTGGCACATTTGAAACAATTACTATAGTAACACAAAAATAAAGAACTTTACCATCCATACTGCTCTTAATCATTCCTAATAGTTTAACATTGATGTAAAAGTTATATTTATATAGTGAGGAGCCTGTGAGTCTTTTTTAAAAGAAAATCAAATTAAGCTGATTTGAAATAGAAGGTACTAAAATTAAAATTGCAGCTCTCCAATGCCGACTGCTCATTACAATGAATCAAATATACATATAACATAATCTGTTTTTCATTCATCGTTTACAAAAGTTTATGAATGGCTAGAGCGGAAACTATCATTCAGCTGGTTGCCTGGATATATACATAAATGTGGAGTTTTGTTGTTCTTCAGTATGTCCAGTTATAGCTATTATTAGAATAGCTGTAGCTGGACAACGCTGTCGCAATGTCATGGTGTACCATCATTTGAAGCCTAGGGCTTATTAGCAAGCCTACTGGAGTTTTCTATTGGCAATGTGCCAGGCTGATAGCACATGTCAGGCAACTCTCATTACTTCTCGTTGTTTATAAGTTGATTTTAATACCATTTTCCATTGGCAATGTGCCAGGCTAATAGCAAGTAGTAGGCAAATTTCATCATTTCTCATTGTTTATAAGCTGATTTTTAATACCCGGGCAACGCCAGGAGGCACAGCTAGTTATCATATACAGGAGAGCTGTTTCGCTGTTTCTTAATTCTAATACAATCACCAGTTGGCAGTCTAGATGCAAGATAACTTAGTACATGCAGACAGACCCTGGTTCAATCTTTAACATCTCCTAATCTTTTTTAGCACAATACTTTTAACTATTTTACATTATCTATTACCTTATTTTTTCTTAGATTCTTCTCATTTTTTGGTGGAATATACCAAATGAAATGTAAATTCCAATCGAAGCCTCCGACATAAATGTCACTTCCACTAGTTGCTTTGTATTCTAGAGTCATGTTGTCAATTGTATCAATGTCTGGAGTTACAACTGTTGTTCTGTTGATCCGAATCTCATCTAGCAGAGGCTCCAACCACCCTGAAAGACAAAGGAACTGCTGAGCTGCTTTGGATGTATCACATTGTGTCAAAAAACAAATAGTTTGCTGTAGGATGCTTTAAATACAAAGGTTTTGTTCAAGAAAACTGGCAAATTTTTTATGGTGATTAAGAAATTTAAAGGTTATTTTTTTGCCAAAAAGTATGAGGTGGCTCAATAAAATTAGATAATAAAGTCCTGAAATGAGGAGTGCTAAAATAATTTCCCAAGTTTGGGATATTTACTATTTTTTGACTGAACAGGGAGAAGTCATTTTTACATTACTTTAATAGAAGTGGTTCTACGCTAATTAAAGGTATCAATATCTTTCATGGCTTGTGTCCTCATTTTTATACGACGGTTTCAAGTTTTCAACTCATTTAATTTAAGTAACATAAACTAATTGCATACAAAATCTAACAATTATTTTGAAAATGTCATTGCCGTCTACTTTAAAAAATTATCCGCTTTCTCAGCAGAGAAAAGTATTTTAAACTTTATTTGTTAAACCCATTTATTTGATTTTACTGCTTACTGTTGTCCTTCCTTTCTTTTTATTTGTTTTGTTATAATTGTATAACATAATTTTAAAACATTCCTATTTAAAATGAAATTATTGCCAATAAAATAATATATATATAATCAGGTATACATAAGTCATCAAAATTTCGTAACAGAATCTGTTAGCTGTCTTTTATGAATTATTTACAAATTGTGTTGCAGTGGTTGCAGAGCAAAACATTCATAATTTTAATGATGAAGACAGCATAATTCATAGGTAAGTTCAAGAAAGAAATGGATAAAGTTTCAAAAGAAAGACAACAGGGATAGATTATACCAAAATGCTTAAAATGGCATTTACATTTGACCTACCTTCTATTCACTTAACTTATAAGTCAATATAAACTGTATAAAAAACCAAAAGCTGATATACTTCTCAATTTTCTCAAAAGGAAAGTCGATATACTACCTATGCTAGTGGATAAAACTGTATAAAGTTCACACCCCCACATACCTTCAGTACACTCGATGTGTGAGTCTAAAAAAGTCAGCACGGCACCAGATGCTGCCTTAGCACCAGCCAGCCTAGATCTGATTAGACCTTCCCGCTTCTTCATTCTGATTATTTGCACTATACTTAGCTTGTCCATGTAATTTTGGAGTTGCTCACCCAAATGGGCTACAAAAAGTTAATGAAGAATAAACAGTTATTGTTAAAATCAAATAAAGCTGTCCAAATGCCGCAAATGGTTGTACAAAAATTAATTTTAGACATGAAGTTTGAGATGTTTGAGGTGCTAGCTGTGTAATTGCTTGCAAATCATTGCTATGTGAACACCCTTCTTAAATAAGCTTAATAATATGATTTAAATATATTATACTTTAAATATGCTATACATAATATGAGGCAAATCAAGTTTTAAAAAGTGAACAACATCGACTTTTAGTAATTGAGCTATCTGACAGGAATGGCAACTTCAATAAAGCAAAACCAGACTAGTCGATCTTAAAGGCATTTTCTATCACTTACATTTTATAACTTGATTAGCCAGATGCCAGGCTTTGCATGGCTGTTAAAAACAGCTTATAAAAGTGGCAGGTAATGTAGCTGCCTGCCACTTGCCATTAGCCTGGCACATTGCCAATGAATAATGACCAAAGGCATTTTGTAACCTTTACCTTATATAACTTGATAAGAATATTTTAACACGCCGTCAATGTAGTTCATGCTACTGACATAGTTAATACCGCGGGTATGATTAATGCTACCGATATGGTTAATACTGCTGATATGGTTAATACTGATGATATGGTTAGTACTGCTGATATGGTTAATACTGCCAATATGATTAATACTGTTGATATGGTTAATACTGTTGATATGGTGAATACTGCTGATATGGTTAATACTGCTGATATGGTTAATACTGCTGATATGGTTAATGCTGCCAATATGGTTAATACTGTTGATATGGTTAATACTGCTGATATAGTTAGTACTGCTGATATGGTTAATACTGCCAATATGGTTAATACTGCCAATATGGTTAATACTGCTGATATGGTTAATACTGTTGATATGGTTAATACTGCTGATATGGTTAATGCTGCCAATATGGTTAATACTGCTGATATGGTTAATGCTGCCAATATGGTTAATACTGCTGATATGGTTAATACTGCCAATATGGTTAATACTGCCAATATGATTAATACTGTTGATATGGTTAATACTGTTGATATGGTTAATACTGCTGATATGGTCAATACTGCTGATATGGTTAATACTGCTGATATAGTTAGTACTGCTGATATGGTTAATACTGTTCATATGGTTAATACTGCTGATATGGTTAATACTGTTGATATGGTCAATAGTGCCGATGTGGTTAATACGCTTTACCTTGCCAACTTCTCAATCTAATCGATGAATTAATTTGATAACTCAAGCTCTAAGTAGCTGAATAAACAAATTATATTCTCAATCAAATAGTTGAAATAATTAAACTATTTAATTAAATAATATTAAATAAATTGTATTAAATAAATTTAAATAGTGATCTATCAAAAATTCAGCTTTTGTAGTCAATTGTCCTAAAAAGAAATTCAGTATAAGTTAGTAAACTGTTTGAAACATGATATTCATTTAGTTACCGAGATGGTCAATAGAACTCACTGTAAAACACCCGATAACAGCCCAAATTATCTTTTTCATTATCATTTGTGATTAGAGATTAATTAGGAAGCAATACTGCAAAGTCGAACTATACAGAGATAAGCTTACATCATTCATGGTTAACTAAAAACGTTTTTTAGTGAAAAGGTAATTTATCCCTCATTTCTTGTGTAAATTAGTAAGAACGAGGTAATATCAAAACATTGCAATCTACATAGATATAGCCATAAGCAGGTGCTTCAAGTACTCTCCATTTAAAACTGTCACTAAGACACTTACGCATATCAGAGAAATCATCAACCAGAATAATCTCCTTGAGAAGTTTAGAATCGGATCTGTCTATAACACTGTGTACTGATCGTAGCAAGACTGACCAGGCCTCGTTATGAAAGCACATGATCACACTTGTGTCCGGTAGATCCTTTGCATATATCTTTGTTTTACACCTGCAGTTAAAACTTATATCTGAACTACGAGTAGCACCTGCTAACTTTCATAAGGTAAATACGGTATTTTGGTAAGGTAATACTAAAATAAATTAATTAAAATACTGAAATAAAATAAATTTGTAATACTACAGAAAAAATAGCTATATTTATTTAAAACTATTTCAGTTTCCTTACAATAACAATCGGGAGGTTTTAATTCTTTGAATTTTGCCAGCAGTTTTTTTCAAAAATCCTGAGTAATTAGCAGCAAAAATATTCTAACACTTTTGTCTCTGGTATGATTCGTCGTTTTTAGGTAGCAACAAAAAGTGAAAATGCAAAAGATACAAACAAAAAAGCATTAATTAAAAGACAATAAAAATATAAAAATTAACATACCAATCAATAAATAGAAATGACAGAATGAAAGCGGAAACCAGAAATCAGAAATTAAAAAACCAGAGAGTTTATGAGATAGTTTGTTAGCTAAAAACCTTACTTGGTGGCAGACAATAAAATAAAAATATGAAATGTGCTTTTTATATAATATATTTCAATAAAGTGTCAATATTGCTGTATAGAAATGGAAAAGCCAAATCGACATCTATGAGGTTGAGAAAGCCACACACCCAATCTTAACAGGATTATGTACACAGTGTAGAGAGAAATATGAACACTAGAGCTGACACTATGAACAAGGTAAATTTCTAAAGAAAAGTACTTTACTAAGAACGGATTACTTTGTTTATGTCAGGAGAAAAAAGAGTAAATGAATAATGTTAAAAATTTGGAAAAAAGAACAAATAAAAGCTGAAAATTGTTTGACAATTAGTCTTATAGTAGTCGGAAGTTTAAGATATCAAACCAGAGTTCTATTAATAGTCTTCAGTGTGGTTGTCTTCAACAGAACTGCTCAAATCTCCAGGCTAACCAGCTCGACTAGCAAGGTACTAGTAAAAGCCAAAGGACCTTCATTAGCAAGAGGGCATCTGACCTCAACCAAATTATGCCTCAGTCAATTTAAATATGAGAATAGAGGAATTTGTCAAAATGGAAAGTTTTGTGATGATGAAAAGAACATGCAAAATATTTGTCAGTGAAGTTGTAAGAGTTATGGGACCATTTGATTTTGCCCAACAAAAAGGCAAAACTAAGACAGTCAAAAAGGGTTATTTGACATATGCGATGTTTCAAGTTTTTGCTTTAAAAGAGCCTTATATTGTATGCATGTGAATAGGTGTTTTTTCTACATTTCACTAGAACAACTTTACGGACTAATGGCAGAGCAACAAAAGATAGATGATTTTCAGTTGCCCTCTGTTACCGCACTACTGACAATACTGTTTCTAACAGAAGGCAGCCTAAAACACAAATTTCTACAGCATGAGGACCTGAAGCTCATTTTTGCTAACAGCAAACACAAAACTTTAATTGCTAGAAACTAGAAATTTCCCTGTCATACAGCCCACGACCAAAGTGATATTCCACTGTCATACAGCCCACGACCAAAGTGATATTGGAAAAAAGAAAGGGTACTGATGGTTGAGCAATGCAATATTAGCAGTCAAATGGCACTGCAGTGCAATAGGATAATTGCAATGGTAGCTGTAATGTACTGGGTGTGGGTGTTATTATGTACAACAATTAGCAATAATGAAAGGAAAGGATTGTATGTTTATATACATGTATCTCCCCCTGCAATAGGAGAAATGCAATATTAGAAGTAAAATGCATTGATATTGTTAGAATAACCAATATTAGTAATATAGTAATACAGTAATAATAGAAAACCAATGCACAATTTTGTTTACATTTCAAAACGTTATAGCTAACAAGATCAAGAAGTTGTGATATTTATATAGATTTTTAGAAAATCTATTTAACAAAACTATTTAGAAAAAATAATAGCAGTAACATATTGCCCATCATCGATGTTGTTAGTGTGACTATAACACTTCAATAGTCATCCAAACTTATAATTAAATATTGTAATAATCTCATAAGAATCGTTAGAAAAAAATATCATCGTCGTGTCCTTTACCTTCACTGCGTTGGACATCAGTTAGAATATCAAAGTACTCAAAAGTGTATAAAATGTCAGTTACTTTGAAATCGGCAAAAAGAAACGATTATATTTCAGTACTCCTACGTTAATTACAGAAACCTTCGGCAATTCGACAATGCTATAGACTGATGAAATGTGCACGTTATTTTTTCGTGAAATGCACACGACTTAATGGTTCTATTCTCTGTCGCTCGGCGCTTCAATTGCCGGTCTTAATTTTGATAAAAGTAAGGCTTGGAAGTTTTAATAACGATTTTCGGCCAAATTAATCTGTCTATTTGTGTATAATCTGTTCAGATGGGTAAGTTTTAAGATACTGTTGACACTTTTCAAAGACTTGGTAATATATTTAAATAGGTTTATATGTGTTTTGTATCGTTATTATACTTAAACGACTCAACACAAAATGGTTGAATTTGTTAATGAGATTTCGGTACAAGGGTTTGTAACGTTGTTGATGAATAATTTTCGGGAGTTGTGTGCACATGCATTTATCATAAAACTTTCAAACATTCGCTCCGCTCGTTTGGTCGTGGGATGAAAATTTTTTTACTCTACATGTGGGATATGATAGTTCCAAACTATACAATAAACAAAAATGAAACATTAATTTGTCATTTACTAGCTTTTGCTTGCTAATGAAACTGCGTTTCTGCACCTACCCGAAGCAAACTGGCCAAAGTATGAAGCAAATGACTTGGCCAAAATAAAGAATGGAAGGCCTTTTAGCTTTTTTATCTAAAAACCTCTTTCAATAGTCAAAGCAAATTTTCTACCGAAAGTGTCTCGTAATTTCAAAGTTTCATATGCTGAGTCTTTTGTTAGTAAATATATTTAGTATTCTTAGTATAGTATAGCTCTAAAGGAGTTTGACTTATCAGGCTAACTGCTTCTTATAAACAGCAGGAGTCACCAGCTAGAGTGCCATTAACAGCTTTACTTTCACAAATGATCAGCGGAAAAACTATAACATAAAGATGAGAATTGATTAATTTTTTGAAGAAAACATGTGACTTTAAAAAAACAAAACATTTTTGCCATGACCAGAAGCATGAAAAAATTGTTGAACAGCAACAGGTTTATTTGCTTAGATTAAATGAAAAGCTAAGAGTGTGGTGCTGGTTACAAGAGTTCAGAGCTGATGCATAATCAGCCAATAGTTGGTATTCTAAATTCCAAAGTAACATCCACAAGTAGCAAATCATAACCATCTGGTTTGTGAGACAATCAAAAATACATTTTTTCAAAATAATTTGCTGTTACTTCTTTTTTTGTTACAGCTAATTGAGATCCCAGTTTTGGGAAAAAAACAAAATTGATTAATATTTTGATATTAAAGATTTGAGAAAGCTTGGGAGTGTGAAAAATATTTTAGATGCTCTGATCAAAATGCACATTTTATTAGAAAGAAATTCAAAAAGATAACATTTTACGTTAAAAATGTTGAAAAAGGATGGAAAATAGATGCGTGGAAGTGAAATGTGGATAGCAATTAAACCAACTTGTAGGAAGAACTCACAAATATTTGAATGGCTTGAAGCAGGTAAAATGATAATGAAAACTAGTAAACAAGATGAACAACAAAAAATCCCAAAAGAATTAGAAAGTTTCTAGATTCAAGTCTAGATTACAGGCACGCTAGACAAATTATGAATAGAAAGTTTTATAGAGCTGTTGATAAATATTAAAAGACTAACCAGCAAGCTTTAAGGTTTAAATCATGACAATAATAATAAATAATGAAAATATTATTTCTTTTCTGTCATTCATGATTTTAAGACTAGACTATGTATGAAACAGTGTTTAATATTATTTAAAGACCAAACTATGTGAAACCAAGCTTTATACATATTTATAGCATTTTGAGAAACCTCAGATGTCATGTACCAAATAAATATTTACTTAGATATTGTTTGTATAAATTTGTATGTGAATCGGATTGCAGTCAAAGTTACACTCTATTTATAGTTAGTTTAAAAAATCTCCTATGCACCAGTTACACAAAATGATACAGTTTCTGTAGCTTTATTATGGAACAGTTTTATTTTATTGAGTTTCTAAAAGCAAACTTTTTCTCTAAATCTTATTTGTTTGTAAATAACTTGATGAGCTAAAGAATTGTGTAAATGAATTATTTTGCACTTTAAAAGATATGTAGGAATGTTCATCATGAAAACTCATTTGTACAGAAAAATTGAAATAACAGTCTGAATTAGAAATTAGTCAGAAACCAGGAAAATTTGACACTTAGACAATTGCAACCTATCGAAAAAGCACAATATCAAAATAATGCATTATAGTTATTAATTAATTAATGCCTGGTGTAACACAGTTAATAACAAATTTTTTGCCAGAAAATTTATATTTTATAAACATATACATCATCTAACATTCTAGCTTTCAAATGAAGGTGTTTGTTTGTTTCTGTGTAATTAGTACTACACCGGCTGCTGTGCCTAATACAGCTCTACACTGATTGCAATAGCTTTGCTGCCCATGTGAGTTTAAACGTTTTTTCTGACCAACATTGTAAGCTTAATGCAGACTGAAGTGTTTAGCTTAAAGCCATGGAAGTTTGGTATTTGGTAGGAGTATGTGTACAATTATGCCATAGTATAGCCAGTTGAATGATGTGTGTATTAGATAAATAGCTGTTAGCAGAACTGGAGGTATTAAATTCCAATCCAGTGCGCAGTGGATTTTTTATTTCTAAAACTTTGTTGCTATGACTCGGCACACATACAGATCAACAAAAACAAGCAAACACTAAGACTTACATACTTATAGATTACATTCAAACATTGGCCAAGACCTAAATAATTTTAACCTTTATTTTGCAGTTTCAATTTGAAGATTCTGGTTCTATACAGGATTCTTTTAACTGTTCAAGCCAAAAGCTTGCTCTATACATATATAATCTATCTATGTGAGTATTTATCATTTCTAAAGTTAATATAGGTTTGACTAAATTCTCACGCATTCTTTCCTCAGGTTTTAAAGGCATGGGAAACCCCTCGTATAACTACTCGCCATAGCAGCTAAATTATTTGGCACATATCCAACCTTTACAGTAATTTTATGGATGGTTAAAAGATGCCTACCTAGCAACTTACTAAAAGTATTTTCACGGAAAAAAATAACAGCTAGTATATCCGTTTTGAGTTTTTAAAGATTTGGGATCTGACCTCTGGAACCTGCAAAAAGCTTTTAAACTTTTTCATACAAAAAATATTTCAAGTTTTTACAGAGCAGATAACTACTAATAATTTAAGATATTGCAAGCAAAGATGGTGATAGTTCTACAAGCTAAAATTAAAACAGCAGAAAATATTTGAAGTTGTTCTTTTTATTGCAATTTGCAATTTCAAATGATGTCTACTGCTCTTTCCGATCATAAGCCTTTGTAGTTGACTTATGAGAAGCAGTTTACTGTATGAATAATATTTGATTGGGTGAAATGAGTAATCTTCATTAGACAGATAACAGTTTCCATTGCAGTTCCTTCTATTTGAAATCAGCTTCATCAGAGATTTTTTCAAAGAGAACTCACGGACCTCTCATTAATAAAAGGCAACTTTTAAATCGGTGTTAAATTGTAAGAAATGAAAAGGCGCAGTATAGATGTCATCACTTTATTTTTATGGTACAACAGCATTTGCTGTAAATTTGCGAACTTTCATGCAATTACAAAATTCTGTACATCAATTAATGAGATGACAAAAATGTTGGCCAATATGAAGTTTAAATCCATGCGACTTACTAAACAGATGCTTTAATCAACTGAGCTAAGGAGCCACCTTCCGACACGTCAGAACAATGGTTCTAATCAGAGAATATAGATTGATATGTGGCAGAAAAGCAAATAGACAGGCGCACAGACCGGCTGACAGACAGACAGACAGACAGACGAGTGGAAAATTTTAATAATGATATATATAAAATATTTAAAAAAAATTTTAATTTTTATAATTTTTTTTAAATATATATAACAAAGGTTTATTATGTCTCATTGTATAAAGGCTTACACTAATCGTATTAAGACTTTAATATTATTATTTTTAATTATTTAATATTAAGTCTTGTAATATTAAACACACATTTAATTTGCTGCCATTTGCTGTCAGTTGCTGTAAGTGCTGCCAATTAGCTACTATGAAAATACGAGCTGATTGCTGTTCAGTTTAATTAACTGCTCGTAACAGGCAACCACTAGAGAGAAGATGAGGAATAAACTACAAAGTGCACTAAGGTTGGATGAATTTGACATTTGATAATAAACATTATCTTGCCAGGCAAAAAGGAACAAGTACTCAAGTATATATTGTGTTAACTACAGATGGTTTTTGGAGTTAATATACAAGAATATTAAAGCTTTTACCTGTTTAAACAATAAAAAGTCACACATATGTTTTAAGATGATCAATTTAGAGTGTAAAAATGTCAATTTGATGTTTATTTGACTTGTCTCAAGCTCGCTCTGAGTAGAGTTTAATTTAGCACTTGGGGATATACAAGCAGAAATTTTTACATAAAATCTTATAAATATACAGTGACTATATATTCCATCTTATTTAGTATATGTGAGAGTAATTTAATTGTCCATATAAACAAATCACAAAGTCTATCTTTCAGTCTTTTCAGCTTTAGTCGATTAGTATCTAACCATGAAAAATCCGTATCGCAGAAGATTTGATCTCAGAATCTCCCTTTATCAGGCAACAAACTAACCGATTGAGCTATTAGAGTTGCAGTGGATTCACTGGGCAATATGAGTCATTATCTAATTATTTAGGCTAAATTACGCATAGCACTCTGTGTTGCTATGTTTAGCAATAAAGATACTTGCTTACTCAAATTAGCCATTGGCAATATGCTAGGCTAATGGCAAGTGGCAGGCAACTACATTACCTGTCACTGTTTATATGCTGTTTTTAATATCCGTGCAACGCCGGATATTCGGCTAGTAGATATATAAATCTAAGTATTTGTTTGTCTGGTTATAGAAATAAAACATGCACTCTTGCAGCACGTGTTAGCATTAGGAATAAAAACACTGCTTTGTACTGGAACTTGAAACAGAAACACTGGTTTTGCGGACAAACGCCCCAACCTTTATACTATACTCCATACTATAGAATAATTGGGATATACTCATTACATCTGCCTGTCTTCAATGGTGCAGGAAACTGCCAGTGTACTAAAAAAAATATGTCCCAAAACCTCCTTAAACCTCTATAAAAGTATGTGTATATAGCATAAAGTTAATTGAACTTACAGCAGAAACAGAAATAAAAAAAATACTTGGTAATTTAAAAATTAGAATGGTAAATGTTGTATATCTTGATTCAAATTAGAAATTTTATGCAACTTTTTTTACTACTCAATTAACACCTGGCATCCAGCTAGTTAAAAATACGAACCCACATTTCATCTTATCTAGTACATGTACAGGTAAATTCAATTACAGGTAAGTTGAAGAAAATACTTGAACTACACGTAAATCTACCAGTGCAAAATCAGTGGTTATACACACTCACAAAGGGTCTCTTATATCTAAGAGCTGTCTGTGCACAGATATCTGGTCACTGGCAAACTCATTGAAGTTATTATTCTTCAGGCCTCTTTCATATCTCTCTTTATCCTTTTGACTGAGGTCTTCCTCGTTGATCATCACACCTTTTCCTAGTTCTCCTGAAACATATAAAAAACAGATTTATCAGCTGTACACTTTTATTTGTCATAATTATACGTAATACATAAACATCTTCAGAAAGCATATCTTATGAAAATCAGAACATAAACGGTAAAGTATTTCATTTTCAGTTAATTCATTTACATTTTTTGTCATAGATAGGTATGAACCTTGTTATGGTTTTGGTTATTTTAATTTATAAATAAGGCATTAAATGAAATCCTATTTCTGCGTAACTCTGACTAGTCATTCTCTCTCTTCTAACTTTTACTGGTGAAATAATTCCATTTCGTCACACATGCATACACACGCATGCAAACTCCTGCACAACACAGCATAGCACGTAATACCATACCACACCACATAAAAACACACACACATACGCATACGCACACGCACGCACGCATGCATGCACACACACACGCAGGAATACACATGTACGCACATGCATGCACACTCATGCTCACACACGCACGCGCATGTACTTTACATACTTTTTCAACCTCTGATAATTTACAAGACTCACTATTTAATGATATTCTTAAAGTTTTGCTAATGTATACATCACGTATGCACAGTTTGAAAGACAAATTGCTGGAGTTAGCGTAAACCCAGTTTAGTACAGTTAACCTATGAAGGAACATCGTTTGTCATAGAAAAATGTTTTTTCTACTGAAAACTGATACATTGAAATTTTTGTGATTTGCTTACAATACTATGACTATCAACATCTGCTTACTTGAAAGATAGAAAAGTCTTGCTTCAATATATCAGTTTGAAAAAGTTATGTTGATGTTTTATTTTGGAATCATTATAGACTAGTTCCTATCACTTCTTACCCGGAAGACGAGGATTAGCGACGGCTTTACTCATCTGGGAAAGAAGAGATAAAGGTCCGACATTACTGTTTGAGTTTACATACTTGAAAAAACTGTCTTCTGGCTTTTTTGGTTTATGTAGGGAGGTAGGAACTTCTACAATCTTTGACACTTGCTTTGGTTTGTAAAACTCATGATGATTTGTTTGAGTTTCAGACCTAAAACCAAGATCCAAAGCTAGCCTCATCAAGGAAATGAAAATAGCAAACTCTATGTGGCTCATGCAGATATTAAAATGAATACTAATGTGCTTAAAATCACAACAAGTGACTTCATTAGACACAAAGTATACAGCCTAATTGTATAATTTAAACTTTTAACAGGAAATTAAAAAAACCCGACTGAGATCCTCTAATTTCTCTACAAGAAAACAAATCACTAGAGTGCAAAGCAATGAATGTATATATTTTTAAATATATATCAATACAGTCAAGAGTAGGCATACAATCAACTTCATATAATGATTTTTCCAGGTGCTCTGCTCTTGGTCGCTTCTGCTGCATCTTTAATAGCTTTTCACCTTGGTTTGGCTTTGCTCCTTGGTAGTACGGTCAACTCGCCAGTCAACCCTTGGCCGACTGGAAGTATTACTAGGGATCATAATATTTGTTGAGTCAAGGTTTGGCCCTGTTGCGGCATCGGTCACCTCGGGGTCGGCTTCTCTCTCTGATCTGGCTCTGGCTGTTGCGATCGTTACCCACAAAAGCAATAACTTACTAATGTGGCTATGAAATGCCTAATCAGTTTTATAACAGTTTAAAGGCTGTTAACTTTTATCGCTAAAGGCAAACAACTTATTAAAATAAAAACAATTATTAAAAGTAATACAATTATAAGTCAAAATAAGAATCATTAAAAGTTGATTTTATATCCGCCAAGAGTCATATACTTCAATTGATGAAAAAAGAAAAGCTGGGTTCTACAAACTCTGCTTTTAGTACAAATACGTAAGCAATAACTGTACAAATGATTACGATTTTGTGAACGTTGATCAGTCTAGTTAGAGTATTTACTAGGTGATAGGCAGACAGTTTCATGTAATTATTACATGCTAGTTGTTATTATCAGAATGCTGTCACTGTCAGCATCTATTATTATTACCAACTTATAACTCACCTTCTTAGCTCCAATGGTTTACCATCATGATTAGCACTTCCCATAAAGATGACAGAAATGAGAAACCATATTATTGTAGCATAAGCTATAAGCTTGATGAAGAATTGGATGGTTTTTATCCTTGCCATTTTCAAAACCATATCAAGCTTTATTGAATATAAGTAACAGAATCAAAAACCAAACACTGTCTACATGCAACCAAGTTAATATTATTAGCTCATGACCCTAGTAGCTGTAACAGTGAGTGATTTACTACAAAAGGATGCCGGTCAGTATAGCCTTATCAGTAAATATGTGGCTGTTAGTTACATGATAAGGTAGCTAAAACAACAAATTAACATGTCGCGATATTATTAGTAATGCATTTAGGCCTAACACTGAAGTATGTATTGATATTTTAGCCTTAAATTGTGATGTTTTAGCTTTTAATATCCTCAAGCTAGCCATTAATTTTTGAGTTTAGATCTGAATCTATCTCCATGTTTTAATGGAGTTATCTTAACATGTTTTCCAAATAAAATGAATTAAATCTCCTCCTCAGTGAGCATGGTAGATGTGAATCAATGTTTTTTGTACATATCTGCTTATTTATTTTAATTTCAGTATTTTTAATTCGATCTTAAATCCTTTTATTCACCGGTAAATCATGACAACTACAACTGTAGAAAAAAAATATAACTCAGAAAATACTAACTAATTGTATTAGTTTATAGTTGTGTACAATATAATTTTTGCATTTGTGAAAAGGGAGTACAATTGTGTGTATACACAGACTTGTGTATGACTTATATGTCCATGTAAATAAAAGACTGTTTGACTTTATTTCAGTCTATTTGCTGTGCAACGTAGCTTCAAGTAACTTATTTAATTATAAAACACGCCAGCAGTCTAATCGCTGAAGCGGATAAACCTGAAAACAAGCGATTTAACGACATTGACTATGGCATAGATTTGTGTACTAATATTGTAATGAGCTGTACATTCAAATGAATCACCAGCTCGTATCGACCTGAAGTGACTCAGAACCGTCCAGCTCAGCTTGAGTCGTAGACAAAGAAGGAAGAGCCTACAGTTAAACTCAGATACAATATATAAGAGCGACGAAAAGGAAAGACAGAAGCAGTATGCGCCTGATAATGCGCTGTTATATTCCAGACAATATAAAATGTACACAAAGATACTCTATATATATAAATCTAAGTGTTTGTTTTTTTTTAAATCTTTTTATTAAACCCTGTGTCCAGTTAAAATGATTAAAATGTAGCAATAAAAAAAACCAAGTAGCAGATAATTTAATCTCAGAACCTCCCATTCACAAGGCGACAAGCTAACCTATTAAGCTAACCTATTAAGCTAACCAATTAAGCTAACCTATTAAGCTAACCTATTAAGCTAACCTATTAAGCTAACCTATTAAGCTAACCTATTAAGCTAACCTATTAAGCTAACCTATTAAGCTAACCTATTAAGCTAACCTATTAAGCTAACCTATTAAGCTAACCTATTAAGCTAACCTATTAAGCTAACCTATTAAGCTAACCTATTAAGCTAACCTATTAAGCTAACCTATTAAGCTAACCTATTAAGCTAACCTATTAAGCTAACCTATTAAGCTAACATATTAAGCTAACCTATTAAGCTAACCTATTAAGCTAACCTATTAAGCTAACCAATTAAGCTAACCTATTAAGCTAACCTATTAAGCTAACCTATTATGCTAACCAATTAAGCTAACCTATTAAGCTAACCTATTAAGCTAACCTATTAAGCTAACCTATTAAGCTAACCTATTAAGCTAACCTATTAAGCTAACCTATTAAGCTAACCTATTAAGCTACAGGGATACAATTGATTATTTGGACAGATAGTCATTATCTGGGTTAAAATACTTATAGCGGCTCTGTATTACATACAACGCTACTTAAGCTTGGTCTTACAGGTCTTAATAGTAATTCTAGCAGTATGTATACTAGCTTACTAAAAGTAGCCAATATCAGCTACATTACCCGCCATTGTTTATAAGCTGTTTTCACCACCAGTGCAACGCGGTGCATTCGGCTAGTATATACTAAACTCAAACACACTGAGTTATTCTTCAGAGTTTTCATGTGGTGCTGTTGAACGAGTCTTGCAGGTTTCCTTCACAGTATATTTACTGCTCTTTGACAAATGATTTGCTCCCCGGCAAACAAGTGATGCAGAAGTAACGATTGCTAACAATTACCTTTGTGCTGATTCAGATTTCCGCATGTAAGTGAAGTGGCCTAGGCCTTGCTTGTTCCATCCGCTGTACAGATAATCACTTTAACAACACGAATGTTGATGAGACTTGTCATATATTTACACTCTGACCTAATTAATACATGATTTAAAAATTTTATGACCCACAAATGACCTATATATTTCTATTTTGCACAATAAACTTAAATATAGTTATGTTACAGTGCCGAAACGGGGTTATAATGCTACTAAAAACCTAAATAAAATTCTATCTCACAATGGAATTTGTTCTTGAACACAAAAATTGTAAATACAATTACAACTATGTAACAGGAACGAGCCAGCGCTTCTTGTGATATAGAGTTTCTGCTATTAACATAATAAAATACTACTCTAGAGACAAAACCAGTTATCTGGAAAACAGCGAAGAGGGCGTGTAGCCAGTGAGATTAAGAAGTTAATCTTTACTTGCAAAGCCAGTGGCCAAGAGGATTGCTGCTATTCTTGATGCTTTAAGACGACAAGCTTGCCGTTCAAATCTTATACTAGTATGATAAATATATGACCAAGTATTCATGCTGATGACTTGCTGCCATATTCTTTACGATGTGGCCACAACCAAAGCTGATGTAGGTTGTTAACATCACAAGTGTTCATAAACAGTTCTCCTGCATCTGAACCTTCTATACACAACTGAGATATACAATGCTTGATCAGTCCACTCTGAAACAAATAAAGGTCATTCAGAAAAAACTACGTACACTTGCCACATGGACTAATCGTTCAGTACTATGGAAAGGTTACAGTGAATCTTAATGAAAAAGAGGAAGTAAAAGTCTGGTTTGGTTACTCTTTTACTCTTTCACTACCACTACTATTACTAATGCTACTACAACTACTACTACTATTACTAATGCTACTACTACTTCTACTACTATTACTAGTACTACTATCACTACTGCTACTACTATCACTACTACTACTACTACTATTACTACTACATACTACTGCTACACCACTACTACTCCTACTACTACTGCTACTACTACTGCTACTACTACTACAGCTGATAGTACTACTACTATTACTACTACTATTACGATTACTATTACTACCACTACTGCTGCTACTACTACTACCACTACTACTAGAACAACTGATAATACTATTATTTCTACTACTACTCCTAACAGCACTGTTACTACCAATGTTCTTTTAGAGTTGCATAGAATCTGTTTGACTCATTAGTAAAATCACCTTATGAAAACTTACTGCAAAAAGCTTTTTGGAAACCTCACTGAAGTGCCTATAGGCTTTCACTCATAGGAATTTTTTTCTGTCACTAACTAGCAATAAATTTATGTTGGTCACTCTCTAATATATTTTTCACCTATTGAGTTGTTTATTATATTTAAGGCTTTGGTGATGCAGCAGATGCTTGATTCCTGGTTTAACGGAACTGCAACAAGCAGTTGTATTCTTTCTACTCCCACTACTAGTTGAAGTGTTCTATGACAAACATACAAAGTCAGCATCATCAAAAGTGAAATAGATTGGTTTTTTCATTCAAATATTAACTATTTTACAGCCAGAGCAAAATGTATAGTTCTGTTTAAAATAATAACTAACAGTACCAAAATTGACTTCATAGACTGCCTTTCAAACTTGCTGTTTTTGTTGCGTCAGACTAAACATACATGTAGATAAGGTGAGTAAACACTAAATAGCAGGTGACTAAAAACGTTTTCAATTCAGTCTGAATATCAGGCCCATAATCTTATAACGTGTTTCATAGAGAAAAGGTAGTTTTAGAAATATTTATAAAAAATACCAGTAGGCATTTTAATAGCCACCGAATCTTTGCTTAAAATTATCCGAATTTTCATTTTATAAATTATTTTGGGTCTGCTATTGGAATAGTATTAGTTTATAAGTTAAATAGTTTGATTATTTTTTGTACTATATTTTTTAATGAAATCAAACTTACCGAAAAACCTCTATTTGAACACCACCTTTATTTGAACGTTACCTCTAATAAAAAACCACCCTGTGAGAAGAGTTGAAAAATTGAGAGCCATTGCTTTCAAATAGAGGTTTTACAGTAACCATTTTATGGTAAACATTCTACTTGCCCCGCTAATGTTACTCGTTCACCTAGTGAATCTAATCTTCTCTTGTAAAATATGTGCTATATGTTTTATAGTTTATAAAGAGCATATCCATTTTTTGTCATTTAAGTCCTCTAACCTTTAATTTTTGTTTAATTTAATACAGAACTGAAAAAGTACTATCTAAAATACAGCCACGTTTAGTAATGTCTTATAATGAAAATGCATTTTTCAGTTTTTAACGCTTTGAGACAGTCATGTTTGAAACTAACAAAGTGACACACTAGTCCATGCTGGGTAAACTTCATGTTTGCATCTATGATCAGACATTTCCATCATGTTTTGAGTCTACAAAAGTGTAAATGAACAGCACCTAAATTGATTGATATTAAACCACCCCCCCTCCCCCCTTCCCCAGTTTCCTTCATTTCCTTGACATACCTTTTGATACAGCCATTCCTGGTTTCCTTTCACACCATGACAAGCATATGTTTTCACTTTACCGCTGTTGGCATAGTCAAGACAGACCTCATCTCGTCTTATTTCTCCTATCTCACTCATCAACCAGAGCTGATTACCTTTGAGGCTGTCACACTTTTGAAAACCAATAGGCACGTCATCAGAGAGGTAGTCGGATGGTCCATCTAAGCAGTAGTTGTTAGCCTTATTTTGTATCTGCAGGTAAAAACCAGACAGTAGTTATTAGCTTTATTTTGCACCTGCAGGTTTGAATTAAGCAGTAGTTATTAGTTTTATTTTGCACCTGCAGGTAAAAACAGGCAACGGTGGTTAACTTTATTTTGTACGTACAGGTGTAACCCAAGAAGTAGGCTACATATTATTGTTTTCCGTACCTGCCGATATGTTTATTCATTGAGATGTTAGGGTATTTATAATGTACTAAGGTAAGAAAAGCAAAGAAGAGGTGACACAAGTTATCCATCAAACTTTACATGTAGTAACATGCATGCCAATTTGAAATCTGTGAATCGGGTGTTTCTTCTAGCAATTCACAGAAGTGTCCCACTGTTCAGCCACACAATAATATAAGACTACCTCTTCAAAGGGTTACTCATACCAAATCTTAAAAGATTTTTCAGAAAGTATAGATATTTCTATCGTTTGAAATTTTTTTGCTGTTTTAAGTGAACTGACATCCAAATGTTTTAAAATTAAAATCAACAAAACTGGGTACATCTTTTTTGTGTTTAACTGTGATACAGTTTTGTAAATTTTAACTGTGGAACATTCGGACATCCAGATCACCTAATCAACAAACAAAATATGAAATGATAAAAAATATCTGTAATTTCTGATAAAATATTTTCCAAATTGACCTAAGTAACCTGGCAAATATACAGGTTGAAACTCCCTTTATAGTTGTCAAAACTCTAAGCTACACGTAGATGTTCTATTTTTATGGAACATCCAACTCGCTCATCTCTGCCTATTGTACCTGATAATATGGGTTTAGAGGTAAAAAAATAAAATAAAATTTCATGAAACATACTTGGCCAGAGTGTATTGCTTGGTTTGGTATAAACCTTTCAGGATAAACATTTTTCAAATACCAGTCAAATGATTTACACTTCAATCTCTGCCTAAGCTTGATCCTTGAAGATATGTCTCCATAGTCTCCCTGAAATATGATAAAATGGTCACATTATATGCGTAAGGAGTTGTTGCTCCAATGCAACTAAGTGGCAGAGTGTCTTATTCAAGTGGGTGTTTAAAGAATTAGTGAGCATTTGGAATTGTGTCACCTTAATGAATCGCAAGTCACCGTAATGAAAAGTAAGCCGCCTTCATATATATAACGTCGCCTTAATGAGTGGTAAGTCACTTTAATGAGTGGTAAGTCACTTTAATGAGTGGTAAATCCCTTTAGTGAGTGGTGAGTCACTTAAATGAGTGATAAGTCACTTTAATGAGTGGTAAATCACTTTAATGAGTGGTAAGTCATTTTAATGAGTGGTAAGTCACTTTCATGAGTGATACGTCACTTTCATGAGTGGTAAGTCATTTCCATGAGTGGTAAGTCACTTTCATGAGTAGCAAGTTACTTTAATGAGTGGTAAGTCAACATAGTTGGAGAAGTGTTGGTAAATCTATGTAATATTGAAATGTATACTTACTAGGTCCTGATTCAACCGCTCATAGTAGAAGTTCTTGTATTCATCCAGCCAGACCTCTGCCAGTCTTATGCTGTTCTTTTTTATTATGTTCGCTGCCTTCGCAAACTTATATGGTATCCGAGTTCTAAAATTAAGTGTCTATAAGTTATACTGACGCCTTTTCTGGATGTATGGGTGACATTTGCATTAGGTAATGAACATTTTTTTCTTAACATACAAAAACTTATGTTGTTTGCAGTGTTAATAATGATAAAGAAATAAAGCACTTCTGTAAATTTGGTACTTTATTAAGGTATTAGTAAAACTTTTCATTAACTTTTAACTTAAACTGATATTGGTGACCAACTTCTTGGTTGTTATATAGCAATCATAAGCCAGCTTTCAAAATGATTGCAAAAGAAATGCAACTGATTTGAGCAAATACTTTTGGACAGTAAAATTGTAAATTGTTCATAAATTCATCTTCTTTTTTTATTTTTTAAACTGCCAATCAAATGGGTTAATAATAGCTAATTAGAGGAGAAGGAAGAAACTGTCAAAACTTGAAATCTTGCTTGCAATTAAAAGCTGACCATAGCAGGTGATACAATTGGCAGTACTGGTAAATACAGTGGCCTCCTTAATGCTCCCTGAACATAGCAAGCAGTAAAACTAACAGTAGCGATAAATACAGTTGTTTCCTTAAGGGGATAACTGTACTTATAGGCACTGCCAATTTTATCACTTGCTATGGTCAGGGAGCATTAAGGGGGCTAATTTATTTATCAGGCCTGTTAAGCCAGGTTCCCATATACGTCGCTATTAGCGATGAAATGGGAACGTATGCGCCGAAGGCCGCCGAGGGCCGCCGGTGGTTGCCGGCGGCATCGCAATAGTTTAGCGCTGTTCAAATTTTGCAAATGGTCGCAGGCAAAACATTCCCAAAATGCAATGTCCGGGTGAAGGTCACCATTATAGGAACGGCATGGCGAGCAAACATTTTATTTGATTACGCAATTATGTTTACGATATTATTAACGATGTGGCTTTATGTGAACATATCCCGCAGAGCCTAGCGTCTTACTGAGCAAGCGTTTTACTGTGCATGTTACCGCCGGAGTCTAGCAATTGATATGGGAACCGGGCTTAGTTTTATCCCATGCTCCGTTAAGGGAGCATTAAGGAAACAACTGTACTTATCGCTACTATTAGTTTTATTACAAGCTATGTTCAGGGAGCATTAATAATACATTACACATAAAGCATTTTATTCTCAGTATTAGTTTCGGCTGTTAACTCTGTGTCACTACTAGACTAGTAGTGACTAGTAGTACTAGTTCAGTGATTACATTTTAGTATAATGAATATATGGACATGCTCTTCAGTCTTGGCTAATAATTAAAATAGAAAGAATTGTTTGAGCAGAAATGGTTGTCTGTACGATCTTTCTAGATTTTTATAAAAAGCTAACCAAGATGAATAAGGCGCAATTATAGAACTTGAATACACACGAGTATGATTAAGTTGATGTGCTGGTTAATTAAATAAAACCTGATCTCACCTGAAAATATGACCAACACGTGAACAAGGGATGATTTCTAGGGTACCTCCACACATCCATATTCTAAATGATATCTCTAGATTCTCTCCACCCCAAATGTCCATCCCTGCATCATAAGTACCCAGCTCTACAAAGTAATCCTTGCTGATTGAGAAGAGGCCTCCAATCATTGTAGGGGAATGGACTGGTGCTACCTAGGACACAGAGATAATGACCAAACATAGAAACATATATGTCTGGTTGGAAACTTCAAAAGCTTCCTCCCTTGTAGAGCAGTTATATTTTTCTTTTCGTTAATAAGTTGATTTCTCAATTTTTACCCATGAGGTCTCAAACAATCCTCTGTATATACTTGCCAGTTTTCTAAATGTGGTATGTTTCTTTACATTTGGAAGGAAGTCACAATGTTTTTTCTAGTTCTCTGTAGTAGCTAATACCAATCAAAGTTGTAACTATTTTACATTTCTGTTTTAAGTTTGCAACTGGTTTTGTAAGAAATGTTATTTTATGTTAGATTTAGCATCTGAGTTTGCCCTGAGTACCTTTGATCTAAGCCCAAGATTGTAGCCAATGTGATATACCATCATACGTATGTAGTGACAACATGTATACTAACATACGCTGAAACAGTATAATGTACATTAGTATAGTCATTAGATATAACAATGACTGGTACTGAAAGCAACAACCAAACTTGCACCCGCTAATCATGATAAAGTTGTAACTAACTCCTGCCTGAGTGTAAAATAGTACGCATATGAAAAATTGCAATTTCAATTACTCAGTTTTAGCTAGTTCTACTTCTTTAGGCAATAACTATATTATTGTTGGTCATTGTCCATCCGTCTCTTTTTATGTCACAAAAGCTATCTTTATTCTCTAATTTGCATAATTATTCAGATGCTTTGAGAGGTGGGAGGTGGGAGGTTACAACAGTTGTTGAGCATGTCGTTGTAATAAGCTGAATGTCAGAGGTTTGAGCCCACATTTGAGCCCCATATTGGCCATAATATTAATCATCCCATTAATTGTGTATACATAGTTTTGTGATTGCATAAAAACTGGCACATTTGAAACAACTACTATAGTAACACAAAAATAAAGAACTTTACCATCCATACTGCTCTTAATCAGTCCTGATAGTTTAAAATTGATGTAAAAGTTATATTTGAATAGTGAGGAGCCTGTGAGTCTTTTTTAAAAGAAAATCAAATTAAGCTGATTTGAAATAGAAGGAACTAAAATTAAAATTGCAGCTCTCATTACAATGAATCAAATATACATATAACATAATCTGTTTTTCATTCATCGTTTACAAAAGTTTATGAATGGCTAGAGCGGAAACTATCATTCAGCTGGTTGCCTGGATATATACATAAATGTGGAGTTTTGTTGTTCTTCAGTATGTCCAGTTATAGCTATTATTAGAATAGCTGTAGCTGGACAACGCTGTCGCAATGTCATGGTGTACCATCATTTGAAGCCTAGGGCTTATTAGCAAGCCTACTGAAGTTTTCTATTGGCAATGTGCCAGGCTGATAGCAAATGTCAGGCAACTCTCATTACTTCTCGTTGTTTATAAGTTGATTTTAATACCATTTTCCATTGGCATTGTGCCAGGCTAATAGCAAGTAGTAGGCAAATTTCATCATTTCTCATTGTTTATAAGCTGATTTTTAATACCCGGGCAACGCCAGGAGGCACAGCTAGTTATCATATACAGGAGAGCTGTTTCGCTGTTTCTTAATTCTAATACAATCACCAGTTGGCAGTCTAGATGCAAGATAACTTAGTACATGCAGACAGACCCTGGTTCAATCTTTAACATCTCCTAATCTTTTTTAGCACAATACTTTTAACTATTTTACATTATCTATTACCTTATTTTTTCTTAGATTCTTCTCATTTTTTGGTGGAATATACCAAATGAAATGTAAATTCCAATCGAAGCCCCCGACATAAATGTCACTTCCACTAGTTGCTTTGTATTCTAGAGTCATGTTGTCAATTGTATTAATGTCTGGAGTTACAACTGTTGTTCTGTTGATCCGAATCTCATCTAGCAGAGGCTCCAACCACCCTGAAAGACAAAGGAAATGCTGAGCTGCTTTGGATGTATCACATTGTGTCAAAAAACAAATAGTTTGCTGTAGGATGCTTTAAATACAAAGGTTTTGTTCAAGAAAACTGGCAAATTTTTTATGGTGATTAAGAAATTTAAAGGTTAATTTTTTGCCAAAAAGTATGAGGTGGCTCAATAAAATTAGATAATAAAGTCCTGAAATGAGGAGTGCTAAAATAATTTCCCAAGTTTGGGACATTTACTATTTTATGACTGAACAGGGAGAAGTCATTTTTACATTACTTTAATAGAAGTGGTTCTACGCCAATTAAAGGTATCAATATCTTTCATGGCTTGTGTCCTCATTTTTATACGACGGTTTCAGGTTTTCAACTCATTTAATTCAAGTAACATAAATTAATTGCATACAAAATCTAACAATTATTTTGAAAATTTCATTGCCATCTACTTTAACAAATTATCCGCTTTCTCAGCAGAGAAAAGTATTTTAAACTTTATTTGTTAAACCCATTTATTTGATTTTACTGCTTACTGTTGTCCTTCCTTTCTTTTTATTTGTTTTGTTATAATTGTATAACATAATTTTAAAACATTCCTATTTAAAATGAAATTATTGCCAATATAATAATATATATATAATCAGGTATACATAAGTCATCAAAATTTCGTAACAGAATCTGTTAGCTGTCTTTTATGAATTATTTACAAATTGTGTTGCAGTGGTTGCAGAGCAAAACATTCATAATTTTATTGATGAAGACAGCATAATTCATAGGTAAGTTCCAGAAAAAAATGGATAAAGTTTCAAAAGAAAGACAACAGGGATAGATTATACCAAAAGGCTTAAAATGGCATTTACATTTGACCTATATTCTATTCACTTAACTTATAAGTCAATATAAACTGTATAAAAAACCAAAAGCTGATATACTTCTCAATTTTCTCAAAAGGAAAGTCGATATACTACCTATGCTAGTGGATAAAACTGTATAAAGTTCACACCCCCACATACCTTCAGTACACTCGATGTGTGAGTCTAAGAAAGTCAGCACGGCACCGGATGCTGCCTTGGCACCAGCCAGCCTAGATCTGATTAGACCTTCCCGCTTCTTCATTCTGATTATTTGCACTATACTTAGCTTGTCCATGTAATTTTGGAGTTGCTCACCCAAATGGGCTACAAACAGTTAATGAAGAATAAACAGTTATTGTTAAAATCAAATAAAGCTGTTCAAATGGTTGTTCAAATGTTGTTTAATGGTTGTACAAAAATTAATTTTAGACATGAAGTTTGAGATGTTTGAGGTGCTAGCTGTGTAATTGCTTGCAAATCATTGCTATGTGAACACTCTTCTTAAATAAGCTTAATAATATGATTTAAATATATTATACTTTAAATATGCTATACATAATATGAGGCAAATCAAGTTTTAAAAAGTGAACAACATCGACTTTTAGTAATTGGGCTATCTGACAGGAATGGCAACTTCAATAAAGCAAAACCAGACTAGTCGATCTTAATGGCATTTTCTATCACTTACATTTTATAACTTGATTAGCCAGATGCCAGGCTTTGCATGGGTGTTAAAAACAGCTTATAAAAGTGGCAGGTAATGTAGTTGCCTGCCACTTGCCATTAGCCTGGCGCATTGCCAATGAATAATGACCAAAGGCATTTTGTAACCTTTACCTTATATAACTTGATAAGAATATTTTAACACGCCGTCAATGTAGTTCATGCTACTGACATGGTTAATACTGCGGGTATGATTAATGCTACCGATATGGTTAATACTGCCAATATGGTTAATACTGTTGATATGGTTAATACTGTTGATATAGTTAGTACTGCTGATATGGTTAATACTGTTGATATGGTTAATGCTGCCAATATGGTTAATACTGCCAATATGGTTAATACTGTTGATATGGTTAATACTGCCAATATGGTTAATACTGTTGATATGGTTAATACTGCTGATATGGTTAATGCTGTTGATATGGTTAATACTGTTGATATGGTTAATACTGTTGATATGGTTAATACTGTTGATATGGTTAATACTGTTGATATGGTTAATACTGTTGATATGGTTAATACTGTTGATATGGTTAATACTGTTGATATGGTTAATGCTGCCAATATGGTTAATACTGCTGAGATGGTTAATACTGTTGATATGGTTAATACTGCTGATATGGTTAATACTGTTGATATGGTTAATACTGTTGATATGGTTAATACTGTTGATATGGTTAATGCTGCCAATATGGTTAATACTGTTGATATGGTTAATACTGCTGATATGGTTAATACTGTTGATATGGTTAATACTGCTGATATGGTTAATACTGCCAATATGGTTAATACTGTTGATATGGTTAATACTGCTGATATGGTTAATACTGTTGATATGGTTAATACTGCCAATATGGTTAATACTGTTGATATGGTTAATACTGCTGATATGGTTAATGCTGCCAATATGGTTAATACTGCTGAGATGGTTAATACTGCTGATATGGTTAATACTGTTGATATGGTTAATACTGTTGATATGGTTAATACTGCTGATATGGTTAATACTGTTGATATGGTTAATACTGATGATATGGTTAATGCTGCCAATATGGTTAATACTGTTGATATGGTTAATACTGCTGATATGGTTAATACTGTTGATATGGTTAATACTGCCAATATGGTTAATACTGTTGATATGGTTAATACTGCTGATATGGTTAATACTGTTGATATGGTTAATACTGCTGATATGGTTAATACTGTTGATATGGTTAATACTGCTGATATGGTTAATGCTGCCAATATGGTTAATACTGCTGAGATGGTTAATACTGCCAATATGGTTAATACTGCTGATATGGTTAATACTGTTGATATGGTTAATACTGCTGATATGGTTAATACCGCTGATATGGTTAATACTGCTGATATGGTTAATACTGTTGATATGGTTAATACTGCTGATATGGTTAATGCTGCCAATATGGTTAATACTGTTGATATGGTTAATACTGCCAATATGGTTAATACTGCTGATATGGTTAATACTGTTGATATGGTTAATACTGTTGATATGGTTAATACTGTTGATATGGTTAATACTGCCAATATGGTTAATACTGCCAATATGGTTAATACTGCCAATATGGTTAATACTGCTGATATGGTTAATACTGTTGATATGGTTAATACTGCTGATATGGTTAATACTGTTGATATGGTTAATACTGTTGATATGGTTAATACTGTTGATATGGTTAATACTGCCAATATGGTTAATACTGTTGATATGGTTAATACTGCCAATATGGTTAATACTGCTGATATGGTTAATACTGTTGATATGGTTAATACTGTTGATATGGTTAATACTGTTGATATAGTTAATACTGCTGATATGGTTAATACTGCTGATATGGTTAATACTGTTGATATGATTAATACTGTTGATATGGTTAATACTGCCAATATGGTTAATACTGTTGATATGGTTAATACTGCCAATATGGTTAATACTGCTGATATGGTTAATACTGCTGATATGGTTAATACTGCTGATATGGTTAATGCTGCCAATATGGTTAATACTGCTGAGATGGTTAATACTGCTGATATGGTTAGTACTGCTGATATGGTTAATACTGTTGATATGGTTAATACTGCTGATATGGTTAATGCTGCCAATATAGTTAATACTGCTGATATGGTTAATACTGCTGATATGGTTAATACTGCTGATATGGTTAATGCTGCCAATATGGTTAATACTGCTGATATGGTTAATGCTGGCAATATGGTTAATACTGTTGATATGGTTAATACTGTTGATATGGTTAATGCTGCCAATATGGTTAATAGTGCTGATATGGTTAATGCTGCCAATATGGTTAATACTGCTGAGATGGTTAATACTGCTGATATGGTTAATGCTGCCAATATGGTTAATACTGTTGATATGGTTAATGCTGCCAATATGGTTAATACTGCTGAGATGGTTAATACTGCTGATATGGTTAATGCTGCCAATATGGTTAATACTGCTGATATGGTTAATGCTGCCAATATGGTTAATACTGTTGATATGGTTAATGCTGCCAATATGGTTAATACTGTTGATATGGTTAATACTGTTGATATGGTTAATGCTGCCAATATGGTTAATACTGCTGATATGGTTAATGCTGCCAATATGGTTAATACTGCTGAGATGGTTAATACTGCTGATATGGTTAATGCTGCCAATATGGTTAATACTGCTGATATGGTTAATACTGCTGATATGGTTAATACTGTTGATATGGTTAATACTGCTGATATGGTTAATGCTGCCAATATGGTTAATACTGCTGATATGGTTAATACTGCTGATATGGTTAATACTGTTGATATGGTTAATGCTGCCAATATGGTTAATACTGCTGATATGGTTAATGCTGCCAATATGGTTAATACTGCTGAGATGGTTAATACTGCTGATATGGTTAATGCTGCCAATATGGTTAATACTGCTGAGATGGTTAATACTGCTGATATGGTTAATGCTGCCAATATGGTTAATACTGCTGATATGGTTAATACTGCTGATATGGTTAATACTGTTGATATGGTTAATACTGCTGTTATGGTTAATGCTGCCAATATGGTTAATACTGCCAATATGGTTAATACTGTTGATATGGTTAATACTGTTGATATGGTTAATACTGTTGATATGGTTAATACTGCTGATATGGTTAATACTGTTGATATGGTTAATACTGTTGATATGGTTAATACTGTTGATATGGTTAATACTGTTGATATGGTTAATACTGTTGATATGGTTAATACTGCCAATATGGTTAATACTGCTGATATGGTTAATACTGTTGATATGGTTAGTACTGCTGATATGGTTAATACTGCTGAGATGGTTAATACTGCCAATATGGTTAATACTGTTGATATGGTTAATACTGCTGATATGGTTAATACTGCTGATATGGTTAATACTGATGATATGGTTAATACTGCTGATATGGTTAATACTGTTGATATGGTTAATACTGCCAATATGGTTAATACTGCTGATATGGTTAATACTGTTGATATGGTTAATACTGTTGATATGGTTAATACTGTTGATATGGTTAATACTGCTGATATGGTTAATACTGCTGATATGGTTAATACTGCTGATATGGTTAATACTGCTGATATGGTTAATACTGTTGATATGGTTAATACTGTTGATATGGTTAATACTGTTGAGATGGTTAATACTGTTGAGATGGTTAATACTGTTGATATGGTTAATACTGCTGATATGGTTAATACTGTTGATATGGTTAATGGCGCCGATGTGGTTAATACGCTTTACCTTGCCAACTTCTCAATCTAATCGACGAATTAATTTGATTACTCAAGCTCTAAGTAGCTGAATAAACAAATTATATTTTCAATCAAATAGTTAAAATAATTAAACTATTTAATTAAATAATATTAAATAAATTGTATTAAATAAATTTAAGTAGTGATCTATCAAAAATTCAGCTTTTGTAGTCAATTGTCCTAAAAAGAAATTCAGTATAAGTTAGTAAACTGTTTGAAACATGATATTCATTTAGTTACCGAGATGGCCAATAGAACTCACTGTAAAACACCCGATAACAGCCCAAATTATCTTTTTCATAATCATTTGTGATTAGAGATTAATTTGGAAGCAATACTGCAAAGTCGAACTATACAGAGATAAGCTTACATCATTCATGGTTAACTAAAAACGTTTTTTAGTGGAAAGGTAATTTATCCCTCATTTCTTGTGTAAATTAGTAAGAACGAGGTAATATCAAAACATTGCAATCTACATAGATATAGCCATAAGCAGGTGCTTCAAGTACTCTCCATTTAAAACTGTCACTAAGACACTTACGCATATCAGAGAAATCATCAACCAGAATAATCTCCTTGAGAAGTTTAGAATCGGATCTGTCTATAACACTGTGTACTGATCGTAGCAAGACTGACCAGGCCTCGTTATGAAAGCACATGATCACACTTGTGTCCGGTAGATCCTTTGCATATATCTTTGTTTTACACCTGTAGTTGAAACTTATATCTGAACTACGAGTAGCGCCTGCTAACTTTCATAAGGTAAATACGGTATTTTGGTGAGGTAATACTAAAATAAATTAATTAAAATACTGAAATAAAATAAATTTGTAATACTACAGAAAAAATAGCTATATTTATTTAAAACTATTTCAGTTTCCTTACAATAACAATCGGGAGGTTTTAATTCTTTGAATTTTGCCAGCAGTTTTTTCAAAAATCCTGAGTAATTAGCAGCAAAAATATTCTAACACTTTTGTCTCTGGTATGATTCGTCGTTTTTAGGTAGCAACAAAAAGTGAAAATGCAAAAGATACAAACAAAAAAGCATTAATTAAAAGACAATAAAAATATAAAAATTAACTTACCAATCAATAAATAGAAATGACAGAATGAAAGCGGAAACCAGAAATCAGAAATTAAAAAACCAGAGAGTTTATGAGATAGTTTGTTAGCTAAAAACCTTACTTGGTGGCAGACAATAAAATAAAAATATGAAATGTGTTTTTTATATAATATATTTCAATAAAGTGTCAATATTGCTGTATAGAAATGGAAAAGCCAAATCGACATCTATGAGGTTGAGAAAGCCACACACCCAATCTTAACAGGATTATGTACACAGTGTAGAGAGAAATATGAACACTAGAGCTGACACTATGAACAAGGTAAATTTCTAAAGAAAAGTACTTTACTAAGAACGGATTACTTTGTTTATGTCAGGAGAAAAAAGAGTAAATGAATAATGTTAAAAATTTGGAAAAAAGAACAAATAAAAGCTGAAAATTGTTTGACAATTAGTCTTATAGTAGTCGGAAGTTTAAGATATCAAGCCAGAGTTTTATTAATAGTCTTCAGTGTGGTTGTCTTCAACAGAACTGCTCAAATCTCCAGGCTAACCAGCTCGACTAGCAAGGTACTAGTAAAAGCCAAAGGACCTTCATTAGCAAGAGGGCATCTGACTTCAACCAAATTATGCCTCAGTCAATTTAAATATGAGAATAGAGGAATTTGTCAAAATGGAAAGTTTTGTGATGATGAAAAGAACATGCAAAATATTTGTCAGTGAAGTTGTAAGAGTTATGGGACCATTTGATTTTGCCTAACAAAAAGGCAAAACTAAGACAGTCAAAAAGGGTTATTTTACATAAGCGATGTTTCAAGTTTTTGCTTTAAAAGAGCCTTATATTGTATGCATGTGAATAGGTGTTTTTCTACATTTCACTAGAACAACTTTACGGACTAATGGCAGAGCAACAAAAGATAGATGATTTTCAGTTGCCCTCTGTTACCGCACTACTGACAATACTGTTTCTAACAGAAGGCAGCCTAAAACACAAATTTCCACAGCATGAGGACCTGAAGCTCATTTTTGCTAACAGCAAACACAAAACTTTAATTGCTAGAAACTAGAAATTTCCCTGTCATACAGCCCACGACCAAAGTGATATTCCACTGTCATACAGCCCACGACCAAAGTGATATTGGAAAAAAGAAAGGGTACTGATGGTTGAGCAATGCAATATTAGCAGTCAAATGGCACTGCAGTGCAATAGGATAATTGCAATGGTAGCTGTAATGTACTGGGTGTGGGTGTTATTATGTACAACAATTAGCAATAATGAAAGGAAAGGATTGTATGTTTATATATCTCCCCCTGCAATAGGAGAAATGCAATATTAGAAGTAAAATGCATTGATATTGTTAGAATAACCAATATTAGTAATATAGTAATACAGTAATAATAGAAAACCAATGCACAATTTTGTTTACATTTCAAAACGTCATAGTTAGCGATATCAAGAAATTGTGATATTTATATAGATTTTTAGAAAATCTATTTAACAAAACTATTTAGAAAAAATAATAGCAGTAACATATTGCCCATCATCGATGTTGTTAGTGTGACTATAACACTTCAATAGTCATCCAAACTTATAATTAAATATTGTAATAATCTCATAAGAATCGTTAGAAAAAAATATCATCGTCGTGTCCTTTACCTTCACTGCGTTGGACATCAGTTAGAATATCAAAGTACTCAAAAGTGTATAAAATGTCAGTTACTTTGAAATCGGCAAAAAAGAAACGATTATATTTCAGTACTCCTACGTTAATTACAGAAACCTTCGGCAATTCGACAATGCTATAGACTGATGAAATGTGCACGTTATTTTTTCACTTAATGGTTCTATTCTCTGTCGCTCGGCGCTTCAATTGCCGGTCTTAATTTTGATGAAAGTAAGGCTTGGAAGTTTTAATAACGATTTTCGGCCAAATTAATCTGTCTATTTGTGTATAATCTGTTCAGATGGGTAAGTTTTAAGATACTGTTGACACTTTTCAAAGACTTGGTAATATATTTAAATAGGTTTATATGTGTTTTGTATCGTTATTATACTTAAACGACTCAACACAAAATGGTTGAATTTGTTAATGAGATTTCGGTACAAGGGTTTGTAACGTTGTTGATGAATAATTTTCCGGAGTTGTGTGCACATGCATTTATCATAAAACTTTCAAACATTCGCTCCGCTCGTTTGGTCGTGGGATAAAAATTGTTTTACTCTACATGTGGGATATGA